>NW_011362918.1:58210-92955 GCF_000735185.1 Notothenia coriiceps | reverse complement strand
AAGGCTCATATAACCACCCTTTTTGGACTAACACATAAAAAGTGGGAAGAAAAATGGCACTATTGGCCTTAATTTCTATTATTACTAAGGCTTTAGTGGGAAACATTGTTTCAGGATATTATTGCAAAAACCTCTCTGATTTTGCTTAAACCAGTAAAAATGTACTTTCAAATGTAACACCCAACGAAACTAGTTATTGTAAAGGCTGACATTAAAATGAATATACCGGAATTGAACTTTCCTGCCATAACACGTTAGTTTAGATACTTCAAATAATTCAAATGAATGAACTTCACAGCTCTGCATGCATCGCCCTGGCATGATTATTTTTAGCTAACCGCTTGAACGGCCGCCGATGTTTACAGTGAGAACAGTCTGTGGCACCGGTCCGTGCAGGAAAGCCAGAAGCAGCTGGTGTAAATATATTCACTCAGTTATACAGCCCACATTACTCTTCTGTATTGTATGCTTTAGTTAGTTAGATCATCGTAACAAACAAAGGTTTGATATTGTTTCTAAGCACCATTTGTGCTGTCAGCATAATTAAATACACATACTGCTGTGCCTGATTATGGCTTTTTAGGAGCTGTAGATGCTGTGCTGGTTATCATTTGTGTAGGCTGTGTTGTTGTTGCCCTACAATGCGTAGATGCGGGCAGCACAGACGTAGGTCTCAGTTGGTTTTTTGCCGTGTCCTATGCCTGGTACTTTTAATACTGTGTAAATACAACTTTTGGGCCGTCATTTCAATTCCCCATTTCAGCGACCAAGAGAGACGGGGGTGATAATATATCATCAGTCTCTGATTGTTGTTACGTTATTTGATGGACAGCTGCTGCTCATACTTGTTTTGTTGGATTCTGGAATTCTATATAATTTATTAATATATGTGTGCTATGTCCGCATTGTAGCCTGTGATTGTCTCATTATTATCGCATGGTCAATTAATTAAAAGTAAAATTAAGAAGTAAATATATAAGTCGTCATGAACCATCGTCCACTGCAGATCGGGCAGAGGCGCAGATCGGGGTAGTGACTGTCACTACCAGGATCCATCCCCCTGCCCGACGGTACTGCGACGATGGTCCGCCATATTGAGAACTCACGACGGCAACCCAGGAAGGGACACTTGACACAGTGGCTTTTGGCAAAGCTGAAAAATAAAACGAGGAGAGAGATGAGTTATTGTTATTACAACGTGACTTCAGCTATATTTACAACTTTTTTTTATTGGGTTCTTTTATTTTGGGTTAAGTACATTGTCAGAATAAGTGAGAAATGAATTTAACTTCTTGTTAAAATAATATGCCAGGGGATGCATGAAGAGCTGTCATTGACTGAGGAATAAGTCCGGCCGTGCGTCCCACAACCATGGTCAGACCTCTTTGAAACATCTCTGTTCCCGGAAATGCATCCATGGAGGACCGTGGAGGACCCATCAGTGTGTCCTCGGTTAGAGCTCCCCCAGAGAGCCTCCTCGACGCTCGATCCTCGGTCCTCGAAGTGCATTTAGAGAAATGAGATGTGTACATCTTGTACATGTACAACATGGCTCGCTGAAATTCATTTCCGGGTCACTACCGGAGGACCAAGGAGTCGAGGAGACGAGGAGGGGGATTTGATGAAATGAGAAAGGGCCATAGAGTTGCGGGGGGGGGGGGTGGTTGAGGTGCACAGGCTGCAGTGGAGATGCTGCGCACAGCTGATCGACAGCTGGGACACAAACCACCAAATACACACAAATAATTCAGATCCAGTCGTCATGACTTCACTCCGGAGGGATTCCCCGATCATTTCTTAGAGTTTCTCATCAAGGGGGTGTCTCCTGTCCCCGGTACAAACACACTGCCTGAGGAAGGCTATGTGTATTTATTTTGTCATGAACCTTTTTCGGATCACTTATTTATTTATTTTGGTGACGATCCGACCTCCATGCTGCTACTCTGGTTCAAACTGCATCCAGCAAACAATATGATTTATCTCGACCTCCCGAAAATAACCAAAATCTGACACGGTGTGAGATGTCTTTTTTAGCTGTTCTGTCGTCATTTCCTGCTATCTTTTTCATAAAGTCAGTCAAAATGAATGAATGAAAGGGCGTTTCTTTGACTATTTATAGGCAAATATGGGCGTTACGTGAAGCCCGCAAAAGCTGCACCGCATTTCGAGTCGATTGTGATTTATAAAGGGAAACTGGCGTAGGAAGTGTCGTATGCACTTTCCTCGCCGGTACGCAATGTTTGGTAAATCGGAAAATGTTGGAAAATTTCTTTACCTATTTTTTGGATTTCTACCACGTAAGCAACCTTCCCACGTGAATCCTACGCACGGCGTTATACATGAGGCCCCAGGTGTGTGAGGGCTGGGTGGAGAGCGGAGGAGATTGCATCCTCTGTTCACCGTTTAGCTCGGTAGGCAAACTGAAATGGGTCCAGCAATGGGGGGAGGGTGGATTTGATCTGCGTCATGACCAGCCTTTCGAAGCACTTCATGATGGTAGGGTTAGGGTTATGACCTAGGTTATGACCTAACCCTAACAATGACCTTAATTAAAGTCATTGTTACATTTTCAGTGTAATGGTGGAACCCTAACAACGTAGTTTAGGTTCTGTGGACTATGATTTGATTTTGAATGGCACTGATGGAACATACAGTATTCCCTTGTCTTTAGGATATGAATACCTTATATACTCTGGAATGAATCATTTTCATAACGTGGCTAAATAAATGTGTCCCTGGTCCGTAAATTGATTCATGTCAAATGTGTAACTCTGTAATTTGTACATTTGAATCCACACACACACACACACACACACACACACACACACACACACACACACACACACACACACACACACACACACACACACACACACACACACACACACACACACAGAGCTTTTATCATTGGCCAAAGGAAGGGTTTTAGCATCCGCCCTGAAAGATGTCGCCCACATAAACACACACCGCAGCCAGTGGAAAAACACTGGAAAAGGATTTAGGCAGAGTATGATCCATGTGTGTGTAACATATATCTGACAGCAAGGATTATGTGTATATATTATAGTGAGAAGATTGAGAGAAAGTGTGTGTGCGTGTGTGTGGGACAGTGACAAAGCAGGGACATTTCAGCAGGTCCCCGGTGGTGACGAACCCTTTCGCTCTCTTTGTTGCATTTCTCCCCCTCTCTGTCACCCCCTTCCCCTTCTTTTTATCCTCTGTCTGTCCCTCTCTCCTCTTCCAGAGCTGAAAGACCGTTAAGGATATACACCCAGGAGATAGGAAGGGTCACTGGACTGAAGTCAGAGATATTGCAGAGGTCAGTGTTGAAAGTGTTATGGATATATCTTTTCTGCAGGTCAAGGTGCACAAATATAATCACAAAATCAGCAATGCATACGGTGAGCAAAACATCCAACTGCCCTTACCACCTAACACACATCTCTTTTTACCACAAATCAATGAAAGAGATGTAGATAAAGACAGTGTCATTGTATCATTCAAAACTGTCTTAATAGACGTCATATCATTGTTAATGGGTTACTACTTTGTTCAAAGCAAAGCAGATATTTACATTTCTTCGGATACGTCGGTTGCAGAGGAGGCAAGATCTGGATTGCAGTGACACATAACCAATTTTGAAGGTGATATTTTTAGCAAACTGTAACTCTAGCAGTTATAGAGCACATGTCATCATTCATTTCGTGCTGGGTTTCTGGCCACCTGGCAACAGCTCTGTCTCTACCAACTCCTGAGCTAAATATGTCTTTAGCTGATAAATGTCGCACTGGGTTCATCAGCTAAGGGTGTCTGACGTTGGATGCTGCGCAAGTAGTGATCTGTGGGTTTTGAGAGGTTCTTTTCTGAAGGGCTGGACAGCTATTCGTTATACAGAAACGTACTGTTTGGATTTCTTAAGTCGGTTTAAAAACTGCAGATTTAGGTGATATTCACGGCCGCCTCATACTAGCAACCCCTCTAACATTGTCCTTGGATACATTCGCACACATATTACTGATATATTTAGCTATTTAAATGCAATATATCTGTTTGTAGACTTCTGTGTGTGGGACTTAATTTAGTCCCTCTTCCTGTTACTAAAACCTATGTCTTTGTTTTAGTCCTATTGTCAGTGTTATTCTGCCTTCTCTCCCACTCTCTGTCTCCCCCTTTTGCTGTGGAAGAGGTCTGAAGATGCAGTCACCAGAGCAATTAGAGACTTTATGTTCTTCCTCACTGTCAAGAGAAGGATACACACACACATACACTCACGAGCGCACACACACACACCACCCGTCCCCAGCCGCCCCCCTGTGCTGACAGGAACTGAGCAAAAGTTCACTCTGCCACTGTGCTAACTATCTACCTCTCTACTTCACTCCGTCTCCGCATCACACCCTGCCGTTCCTATAAAAAGGATACATAGCAATCTCTCACTTCTTCCCTTTCTGTCTCGGCCCGTCTCTCTCGAGGGGCTATCACCGCTCTCTTTGGTCTCCATCTTTTCTCTTTTGCTTTTATCTCTCTTTCACAGTGAAGTTACACGCTTGTCCTTCACTTTGTGTTTCCCTTTTGTGTCTTTCCATCAATCCCTCTTTATCTGCGCAATAATTACCCCCTCTCATCCACTGGCTTCATCATTTTCTCTCCTCCCTTTTTTTCTCTTTCACATCTCTCGCAGTAAATTCTTGACGAAACTGTCCTGCTCATTTAGCCAAATCTGATATACTTTTGATAGAGTGGAGTCAGTGCGCATGTGAAGTGCTGCGAATACCCACCTTGAAATGGAAAGTTCACAATAAGCTTCATTATCATGTCATATTAGATCGACACAATGGGGCTTCCCAAAAAGAAACTCCCTGACAGGCATATAGTCATCTTAGACTTTTCTTCAACTTTTACACAGTCTTAAAATGATTCTGATATCAGACTGCCTTGAAGAATGAAATTCCTTCGTCTGTCAGCCCGGCATACCTCGCTTTGATCTCTCCAAGGTGAACACCGGCTCCGCTGTAAGCCTCTCTCTTCATCAGAGAAAATAAGAGACCTCAAATGGCACAACCTTTGTGGTCATGTGGGCAGTGGTAAGTCATTCATTTCCTGTTAAGTGTGTGGTGAGGGCATCATCAAACATGACAGCGGGGGGGAAGGTGAATCACGTAGTACTTTATTCACATTGCATGCCGGAGTTTTGCACTGATGCTTTAGTGTGGGAAACTCTCTCACAGTCCTGTTTGATCATTTGAAAGGCACTGCAAGGTTTCCATGACTTTACCTTCAACGTTTAATAATGCGTAAGGTGGGGGGATTCATCTGAGCTTGTTATAATAGAGACCCATGAATTGGTGACACACATGCCTCGTATAACCAGGACACAAAAGACAAAATCTCTACTCAAAGGCTCTAAAAAGACATGTGATCTGCAGGTCTCCTTGATATTGTAATGAGTCTTCCTGGTCTGGTTATGTGCTCCTAAGTAATCATTACCAAAGGGTAGACCTCAAAGCCGGCACAGCAAGCGAGCAAATGGTTCATGCTGGAACATACTGATGATCAATCATGAAGCAGAATATTCATTAACGTCCCTCTGGACTCACAATTTCCTCACACTTGCCACAACTAATAAAATTGTACCGGAAGGGTTGTCTGCGTTCATACTATGCATTTCTTCGTCTACAAATGTTTTGTTCTTTGACACAACCTTTCTATATTCTATGGTCTGACATGTTAAAGTATGCAAAAAGAGATGGTTATTCATTGCTTTTTATAGCATAAGCCATCGGCAAATGTATTCCGGAAAGAAAAAATGTATTAGTAAGGACATTTGATTTATTAGCAATTCATGTCTGCTGGCAGCAAGGCTTTATTGTGTAACAAGAATATTTGGAGTAGAATAATTATTGCTTTGCTTATCTACAGCTGCCTCTAGTAATACCAGTGTAATTTATATTCAAACTAATCAAATGTAAGCTTTTGTTCAAATCCTCTTGTTTTAAGGACAATGTCAGTGAGAGTTGGCCCGCTGAAAAAAGGGCAAAATACAAAGTGCCTATTAAATATTTTATTGCCGGACGTGAACTATACTACTACTACTACTACTACTACTACTACTACTACTACTACTAAGCACTGGCCTATCAACTGTTTATTTCCATATTGCAATTAGAATAATTTAGCATAATTTTTACCAGGAAACTTTCCAGAATGTTTAGTTTTTTAACTGTATCTGCAATTCAGCTTTAGGTGATGTTTCTTTCTTCATGCCTGTAGATACCATACACACCTGTACAATTAAACACACAAAAACAAGCATAATCAAGTAGATGGATATGCAGCAACAATTATTGCTATTGTTATGAAACTCATGCTCAACCAATACTCCAGAATCCATACGTAGCACACATTATTGAGATTATTGATTTAAAAATAGATACTGTAATTCCGATCAAGATATGATTTGAAAACGTCTGCTTTGAACATCACAAGAGTAGATTGGAACTAATTTAAAAGGCATGGCAGGTCGATTTAGGAGTGTAATAGTGTAGTTTTGCCCCTTGCACAGTCATCTCAGGAGGTGTGATTCTGGATTTGATTCATTTGTATGCAGATATACCTTAATTTGCGCTCTTGATTTAAACTTTTTTTTTTTAGTGTGTCAGCTATTTCCAGCTCAACCTCTTGCTGTCTCATCACATACAGAAAGTCACAAAACCACAAACACACAGGAACGTATAGTATACTAGTGCTGAGGGGGAAGGTTTGATTGGCAGATTGGCTTTCTACATTCCAGCTCCGAGACAAAAGCTACAATTTCCTGTGGCTCACATAGATTTCTTCTAAATCACACTAGGTCTGTTCCCTAACTTGACCGGCAGCTAGTCGGTCTTCATCACCTCATTTCACGGTCATTATATATATTTTTGAAGAATATTGTATTGGAACATTTCGTATCTGTTCTGGAGAGTTTTTGGAAGGTCGAAAGCAAAGAACAGAGTCACTGCAGAATGACTCATACAATTGATATAGCACTTTGTGGATAATAGATGAGAAATAGCAAACTACAAAGCACTCGCTTGGATCAAATGTACCCTGCAGTTAGTGGTGATGGAGCCATTAAATGACTTATTCAATTCTCTCAAGAGCCCAAGTTTGTGTATGGCAATACCTCTTAGTTGAGCTGACATGAAAAGGAAAAAATTATTATTTTATAAGTTCAAAAATAAGGCAGCAAGAATGTAATGATGACAGGTGGAAAACAAAAAAGAGATTGAACAAAATCATACTTGTTTGTGTGCGAGTGCAAGTTTGAATTTGTTAGTTTGATTTTCTATTTGTGCACCGCTGACATTTATCTGTGCGGTACATCCAAAAGCAATCTGCCCTGTGGTTACTGAGTTCAGACAAATAGGCGCTGCAGTCTGAAGAATTGCTGCAATCTACAGCACATAGCATAAAGCAGTGCCAAAGCAGAAGGTGGATAATGTCAGTCAGCCATCTGAAAGCAATTCCTTTCTAAGAATGTGACATTAAACTCACCCATAAGACAATTATGGCTGCAATTCAAAAACAGGGTCTACATAATCCTTAATCCAACAGTGGCGGAACGCGATAACCCACACAAACACACTGAAGCGTGTTTGTACACATGGATTGATGCGCATACAATGTGAAGATTCAGCACATTTTCAAAGTCACTGGCAAGAGAATAAACATATGTAAATAACATATACCCGGATACGTGTATGCTGCTAAATGGACTGCATTTATATTGCACTTGTTCAATCTTTGTGACCCCATAAATCACTTTTACATATTAAAACAGCATTCATAAAGCGCCAAGGTCTGACATAAAAGGTGCCAGCTGCTCAGGGAAATTAACATTTTCACACACTAACACATCGTTGGCCATGACGAGCAACTTGGGGTTATCTTTCCAAAGAAAACATCAACATGTTGACTGTGGGGGCTGCGATTCATACCACCCACCAGCCACAGTCGCTACATTAGCAACAGGAACATTACAAATGAGAAATAAAGTACATTCAAAACAGTTAAGACTGTTCAGACAACAACCTATATAACAACATCTGGTGCTATTCAGATTTGCCCAAAACTGCATTTCCTTGAATTGCCACTTGAGGCATGCATGGAGACTAACCCCTCGATTCCATCGGGTCCGTCTGCTTCTGGGACGCTTCTGAGCTGCACACGGCGACGTGCGTTGCCGCTTCAACGCTTCTGCCCATTCACTTTGAATGGGGTGACGTCACGATTCGCCGAACTGCATTGTGGGAGCAAAGCGTAGCTTCTCTCGTTCTACTTTTGCCGCCTCGACGGAGGCGTCAGCCAATCGAATCATATGCCAGTGCAAGCTCTAGCCAATCAAACCGCGTGCTTGTGTGTCTGGGGCGGGAGATTCATGTGATTGGTTGTTGGTCTAGTTTCAGCCCCCCCCCGCCGGCAAGCGACAACGCACGCCGCCGTGTGTAGGGGCCGTAAAGTGGCCGCGATCCTTGCGAACGCCGCGGCGCAGCCGTAACGCGACGCAGATGGACCCGGTGGAATCTAGGGGTAAGTCCATATAGAGTTGTGCAGTGACTAGTCCTAAAACCAGGAAGTGAGTTAGCATTTTACCACAACGGGTTCACTCGTCTCAGAGTCAATGGGATTTCTCCATAGGATTTTGGAAAATAGCTGGAAATAAGGTCTGTGGTTGACACAAATTTAAGAGACGGATCATGTTTTGTTCCACGTCATTAAATAGAAAATGTCCCACTGGTGATTTTTGAAGAGTTTACGTGTCTGAAAAACGACGTTGTACGTCATTTCACCGAACATATAAACACTCCGGCTAAGTTTGTTTGCCCCTGTTCTGCTTGAAAGCAAGTATCTGCGCTCTTGCAAACTGTTAAAACAAACGCTTCAACTTGTACAATTGTGGTTCTGTATTTTTGAATATCGATCTTAAGTTGGCGTGACATTGAAGTCATGCGATCCTGCTGTACTCGGCTGTAGTTCGTTTATAGCATAACGTTAGCATTTTGCTTCTGGCGATTAGATTTATGATTAGACAATTATAAAAGTAAGGTAGACATGTGGATATTATCCGGCTGAACAAAACGTCCATTTATTTTCCACAGACCTTATTTCGAGCTATTTTCCAAAATCCTATGGAGAAATCCCATTGCTTTTTTGTCGAGGGAACCCATGCGCAGCTTATTTCAGGGTCGGCATACAAAAATACGTCATCCCTGCACCACTCTATTCTATACAGATGTTACATACAGAACTATCACATTTCCTACATATACAACCAATCTAAATAGTCCATAAACCAGAGGCAGAGCAGTTTCTGATTTACTATATCAATGATAGGTGAGACTGCTCACACACTGCAGTCAGTGAAATAGTCACGGTTAGGCATTTTGTGGTAAATCCATGACATCAGTTATGCAAACATTCCTCTGAGGAAAGCTGGTAAGGCGAATTTCACTCTAGTTATCCAAACTACCTACGAAACATTAAAAAATATTCTTATCCTAATCGTTCTATGAGATTCTGGCTTCATTTAGAAAGCAAGGAAATGGAATAAACAAAACTAATGAGAGTAAGATAATGTAGCACCTGTTTTAGAATTCCTCTTTATCTTTAAACATTAACAGTGAACCTCGGGCTGCCATCGTATAAAAAGCACATGTTCCGGCAAGACTAATGCATATGTTAGGTCATGGAAAGTGTGTAAAGTATGCACTGAAGCCTGGTACTACAGTAATCATTAGAGTCACTTTAGGCCCTTCATCTCTTCTCCACTGTCCCCCTCTCATCTCCTCTTCCTCGCATTGACAGTACAGCCACTAATGGAGTTTGGACTAGACCTGAGGGTGAGGAGAGGGGGAGAAAGAAAGAAGCAAGAAGGGCAGAAGAAGTGTGAATGAGTGAAGAGAGAGTGGGGAGCATTCGATTAGTATTGGCAAGCATTTTAACCTTAGCGTTGGGATTTATTTTTGGAAGCATCAGTATTAGTATTCTAATACTTTTTAATTATCCTTAATAGAGGTCGGTCTTATTAATGTTTACACCTCTTTTTTAAAATCAGACTATCCCCAGGGAAAAAGACAACAGTTCAAACTTGAAGCAGAGGCTCATTAAAATAAGTGGAACACTCAGTGTTACTGCACAAGATGAAGGCATACATGGAGGTTTTAAGGGCGACAAGATCTTAAAGAAGGGGAAATTGATGCATAAGTAGAAGGGAGTGATTGCATTTGTGAGTGAAAACAAAATAGAAAGAAATAAATTAAGGGATGACAGAAAACAGACAGGAGAACAAGCATCAGATAAAAGAGAATTAAAGAAAGGCTTTTGATGTTCTTTAATAAAGCATCATGTCATAACAAGGGAAACAGCCATTCAACATCTACATGCACACGCATCCATCACACCTCGCAGCAAGTGTCATAGCACAAGAAGACATCTACCGCATAGCCCCACAGCAGCTTTCCCAACTACAGCCACAGAAAACAGGACAGAAAGTAGAAGTCGAGAGGAAGAGGAGAGGAAGGGGAGAGGAAGGGGAGAGGAAGAGGAGAGCGGGAGCAAGGATACGAGAGAGTGGGTAATGTGCCCCAGGTGTGCGCTCTATCCTCAGCAGTAGTTAAAAGCAAGCCACGGCAACGCCTCAGCCATCCGTCACCATGGAGATAACAAGCTGTCAGGGCCACATAGGATCATGGGACACAGAGGCCGGTAACTCTGCTCAAACACCACAGGAGCCAATCAGAGTGGTAAGGGAGAGAGGGAGATAATGTGAGGAGAAGGATAGTTACTGAGAGAGAGAGAGAGAGAGAGAGAGAGAGAGAGAGAGAGAGAGAGAGAGAAGGTTAGGGATAAAAAGATAAGAGTAGGTGCAAAACACGTGAGAGAGGAGGAGGAGGAGGGGGGGGGGAGAAGTGGGAAAATATATATAAGTTCATACAAATCTAAAAATGTTAGGATGGCGGAAAAAAATAATGGTGCCTAGAGCTATACTACTCAATTCTGTGTGTATAAACTCTATACAAGTGTCAGCACATTTGCATTCTGAAATGCTGTGTACTGCAAGTAATTACCCTGCCTTTCCACTTTAGAAAAAAATCTAAAAAATGCCCATTTGAAATATGTGCACAATTATAACCACAATTCTGGAAAAAGTCCCTGAAAAAGCACAATGTTCAGCAGACCGTTACCCAATGGTAATAATTTCACCAGGAGAGATTATTGCTCTATGTATTATGAAATCAAACAAAATGACTGTGCATGCCAAAAGGGACATAGCATAACACGAAATAGAAGATGTTTGTGTGTAGGTGATGAACAACTGCTTCTCTAGAGTAACTGTTGACCGGTCAGGTTTCACCGAGTCGATAGGACTTGATAGGATTTGAGGTTTAATGGAGTATGAGTGACCTGACATGTTCTCATTTTGATCTGCAGAAAAAGGCAATGATGGGAGTCGATCTTCACCACTTAGATAAGACCCTGCGCTTCTATTTCTCTCTATTTGTTAAGATTGACCAGGGGAAAACTAAGAATGTGCTGCAGCGGAGAAGAGGAGATGATGGAGTAAGCAGTTCAAGAGGAATGACTTGAATTAAGAGAATCCTTAAACGGGTCAAATCCAACTTTAAGAGGAGGGAAAAGCTGCTGATGCAGGACATAACTGGATACGCTACAAAATATATGTACACATGTATCTGTCAGCAGAATTACTCAGATCATTTACTTGAGAAAAAGAGGCGATGTCACATTTTAGAAATACTCGGCTATTTCTGTCCTGCAATCAAGGCTTATTCCACATACGTATGCAGAATGGCCCCTTTCAGAATGACATTACATTATTGAATATTGTTATTGACGCATTAATGTGTTCATGATTTTAATGATGCAGCCAGTAAAGGTCAGGCTAGTTTGAACTACTTGACATATTGCAAAGTAGTTTAATCTTAAAGGGGACCTATCATGCAAAATGCACTTTTGTACGTCTTTTATACATGAATATGTGTCCCCGGTGTTCCAGGGAACTCACCAAGTGTCAGAAAACACAACCCTCTCTATTTTCCTCCATACCCAAATCTCTTAAAAAGGGGCTGCAACGGATCTGATACAGACTGATCCAGATTTGAACACTTCTATGACGTCACAGAAGTGGCGCTACGGCTATTGGGCCAACTCCACCAATCAGGAGGAGACAGCAACGGACATTGCCGTTGGAAAGCGCTGGAGACGCTGTAGTATATATGCCAGGCCTGTAGATGGTGCTGTTCTCACAGAATCAGCCCATGCAAAGACAGTGTTAAATTGAGCGAAATGAGGAATGACTAAAATGCATGATCTGTTTGGTATTTTGAAAAATAAAAAGTATAAATATGCCTTATATAGGTATGGTCCTACAACATGTTATTCAAATATAGCATGATAGGTCCACTTTAAATTCTTTTCATCATCCTTAATTTGTAGATTGTATTTAGTATAAAGTATCCAACACTAAATCTTTGAGATATATGTGTGGATTGCCAAGACAGCAAAATGATCCTACATGGCAGTTTCCACCAAGATCAAGACCGAAATCTACAGATATACATTTCTGACTATTCAAAAAGAGTGGACAAGGTTAACAGAAATGGAAAAGCAGGGAGACGATAAACATTACTCTGTTGAAAGAACCAGTCATGGAAATCAAATATACTTCAATTTCAGTGGACTTGACAAATGGTACTGAGGTGAGATTAATAAAATGAGTTTAAAAAACAACACAAAAGGGTTAAACTTCATCTATGTTGCATGGTGTGAGCGTGCACTCTGAAGAGCAAAAGCAATGGGAAGAGGGAGAAGAAGTGTGTGGGGTGCAATATGGAGAGGTGCTCCTGGTGCTTTGCTGCAGGCAAGCGTGGGAGAGCATCTGTGTGTGTGTGTGTGTGTGTATGTGTATGTGTATGTGTATGTGTGTGTGTGTGTGAGTTTCACCAAATGCCTTTCCCAGCTACTCTGTGGTGAGGAGCATTATTGATCTGCAAATGATAAAACACCCACTTTTTGCCCCCCCCACACACATACATCCAGACTTCAGACATGCCGCACTGAGCACAAGCAAAACACTATTTGCTGACGTTGCAATGAGGCTGATCATTGAAAAAAAAAGTAACGTGCTCATATGTTGTCGGTGCATAAGCAGTCTAACATATTTATACAGTATATACTGACTGCTACTGTAATACAGTGCTGTCTGCTTTAGTGCGATCGATACACACACTCAAACTGGTACAAATGGTTGTTGTACATCAAACTCCTGCTCCAGTTTAAGTCCCACACACAGTAGAAGCACTAAATACATCTTCCCATTCTTACTCAAGTAAGCGCAGAAAGCCTGTGAATAAACTGCCAACACACACACACACGTGATTATTTTACAGATTCATAACTTAAATATGTTTTTTCAAATTCACTAGTAAAACACGATGAAAGGGAAAAGAATTGGAAGTATTCAGGCGAGGTTTGAGTGCACATTTTCTCTCTCTCTGAAACTCAAACTCAAAAACATTGGCACCACACACACACACACACACACACACACACACACACACACACACACACACACACACACACACACACACACACAACACAGAATACTGACGCAGTCACAATAGGCAAAAGTAACAGCTCAGCATGGTGACCAGAGTGTGTGTTTACGCGTTTTCTCGGCTCTCCAGGTAACTCCAAGACGGGGAAAATCCCCTCAGATAAAAGCAATTGCAAACTTTTTCTGAGACTATAAAACACACAAATAACCGTATTCACCTTCACACACTCGATATATATATTTTTTAACACACAAACACTTAAACACACAGGTGCGCCTCTCTGTGTTCCAACATGCTCACAGTTTCTGCCACAACGGGTGTCCACGAACCCATGAGGTGGAAATACAAGGGAAATAAGATTTGGAGAGTGTGTGTGCGCAGTGTGAGTATGCAGCGGCATGCTTTACCCTGTGGCTCGGGGCCAACTGAGAGCAGCAGAGCTCAGCCATTAGCAAGCAGTGTAAAATCCTTCTGAAACCTCTTTTCCTCTAAATATCAAAGATGGAATCTGAAAGGCAAACAGAAGGTTTCGCTGCCCAGTTTTATCTTTCCGACTTCCTACACTGTCTTCTTGATTTTTCTGGCCACCCATTTGTTTGTCTGTGTACAGACATATTACCATGCTGTTGGTCTATCCTCACAGGGCTTCCGCTAGAGGCGCGGGTTGAAAATGAAGTCAAACTCCTGACTTACAAGGGATTTCATGGGCTTTGGCCTGAATGCCTCAGTCCTTTTCCGTCTAAAATGTGTATATCCAGACTTTTACTCAAATGTAATTGCTTTAAAGAAACGTATACCTTGTGATCCATAATTCATTGCCTGTAGGTTTTTATATATTTAACTGCAACATTTCTTGTTCTGCTATGTGGTTGTATACAATTTGAGTAACTCAGTACATTGTTTTCCAGTAGGCACAGATGTACTGGGTCATATAGTTATTCTATTTCGCTGATGCCTCAAACATTATTCATTAACTGCACATGCCGTGTAAAGAAACCTAAGGCAAATATATCAATAAGTTGCACGAGTACATTTTGATTTTGGATGGCAGGTCTGAAGAGAGGCTTGAGACAAATAGTGAAAAAGAGAAACCAGACAATTGCCCTAATTTACTTCAGAGGGTGAGAACAGAATCAGTTTAATCTGTAAAATTCAACTTATTAAGGTGTGTTTCATGATAAAATATTTCAAAAGCAGTGAATTAAAAAGTGCAGAAAAAGCTCATAAATCGATTTGCCTCTCAAGGTTTGCTATTCCTTACACATGACAATAAGTCACACGCTCCTGCAGCAGTGTGACAGTCAGCCCATTGGATCCTGTCTGTCCCTGATGTGAAGCATTGTCCTTTGTCTCACTGCCAACATCAGGGTGGTCAGAAAACAGACAATTGCTTCTCCGGGTGCAAAGAAATACCACACACACACACACACACACACACACACACACACACACACACACACACACACACACACACACACACACACACACACACACACACACACACACACACACACGCTTTTCATTGTTCAAGCGGTGCAATGCTGATCAATGCAGTTGTGGTTGTATAAGGATGTCAAACACACTTACTTTGAGAAGATTCTCAGAAGCCTGCTGTTATATATGGTACAGATCCATAAAGGAGTGAGGGGAAATGTGAAGGGTCAGAGTCAAGATGGATGAAAAAATGTATTAAAATAATTCAAAACAGAGAAAAACTGACTCAGAGTCAGAGTGGGTGACGGATAGGCAGAACAAATATATATTTTAAAAAGACTGAATGATGTGACTGACTGAGTGACGGAAGCACCAGTGTTAGAAGAGCAGATGAAAAGATGTTGCATGAAAGGCGGTCCAATGAATAGAAGAGGTTAGGAATGAGGTTAATGATGGTGAGTGAAGGTGTTTTAAACAGATACCATGTAAAGTGCATTGCACGAGGACCACTAAATATTTGAAAATAAACAATCGCTTTAAGCTGATGCACGGACAGGTGAATAATAAGGGTTAGAGTATGATGAAAAGGATATGGGCTGGAGACCATACGGATGCACCAGTTGCGAGGACAGGTGGTCTGCTTCAGGCAGAAGAAGACCACGGGTGCCAGCTCCGGGAAGGGCAACACGAGAGTGCTCAGGTCACTGCCGATGCTGACGTCATCATCTGCACCCACTTCCTCAATGATGTCATCAGTCTGCGCCAAGCCGTACTCCTCACTCTGCCCTGGCCCTGCTGAGGAAATGCTCCCCAGCGACACAGGACACTCCTCGCTCGTCATGGCAACCCAGCCGAGATCTGAAAGACAGCGCGAGTTGACAGTGGGGTTAGAGGAATGAAATGATTATCACATTGTCACAAACAATAAAGACCCACAAGAGACTTTGCCTGACACAATGACTGATTTGATTTAATTACCAGGCTGCAAATAAATAGCAATTAAATGGGTTGAAAGTTTGATTTTGGGTTTTGGCGATACCGTCACTCCCGCATCGCACCAAATCCCCTTGTGTCATAACATCACCTAACAACTCAATATTTAATGTGTTGCGTCCCAGCCCCATCATTCTCTCACTTTCTCTTCGCCCCACGCAAAGCAAATGCTCTTATCGTAAAACTCTCTTGTCTGCATAACAGAATGCATTGCGTACTGATAACCATCACCTCTCGCAATCAAACACAGACAGAGGGAAACGACAACTGAGAGTAAATCAATGTCAACAGTCATTGCGCATTCATTGACGATTCATTTAGCCCCATCACAGTGTTGTGGGAGAGGAAATGGCTCTCCATCTCTTACCACTTAGCTCATGAATGGATTCTCTTTTATCTGTGAATGTATCACTCATAAAAACACAAACAGAATGTGTACTGTGTGTTTTTGTGTGATCCAAGGCGCAATTTTAGACAAGTATTTCGACGCCTTTACAAAAGAGACTACAGCACATGAAATGTCATGTAAGCCGAGAAAAGAAGTAGTATCTTGAGTTAATTCTACATGTTGTTTTGAAGGATTCAAAAGCATACACGATATAATACGTATTAGAAAAGGGCAAAGAAAGATAGAAACTCTTTGAATGAATGAACTTTTTGATCATTAAACTAGTGAGCAGGCAAATAAGTCCACCATGAGCAGATGGAGTCTAAGTGAATGCACAATAACATATTGGACATGGTATTCTTCCTGCTTTTAACTGGCAGCCAAAAGTAGCAGCCAGCAAGAAAAAGGAGCCAAGCTACAGTCTGGACTTGAGCATAACTGGACATATGCAGTCTTGCTCACAAACACAACCACACACACTTATGGTTTAACGCTTGGACTAAAGCACAGAAGTAACATTAAGTGAATGTGTAAGACACACAAAGCCGATATGATACACTTTTCATTTTTAGTATGTGATATTTGCATGTCTGTGCAAATAACTACAAGCATGCGTGGGTGTGGAGTCCTTTATGTGCACGCATGAGTCAATGTGTTTGCTTGCACTAAATCCTACAGGAGGATTATGTGTTAGTGGAAGAGCATACTTTGTTTTATTTTCGGGTAATGATATTAAAGGCTATTCATTACAAGAAAATAGGATGGTGTTGATTTAGTAGCCTGCATCCATCGCAGCTCTGAAACTAATCCTCTGACGCGATGTTAAAACCAGATGGAGATATCAAAATCATTAGAAAGTCGCCCACCACGCAGTGATACTCACATACATCTCACACCCCGCCTTATAATCATTTGTACATCCATTGATTATGCCAGTACATATTTTTTTACCTTTTTTATTTGTACCATGGCAACAGCTGCTTCCTGTGGAGGAAGGAAGTGTATTCTTACTCTGCTGTGTTTTATTTCCCACGACAAAGCTTTCTTAGAGGGACCCTGCAGCTATTATGGGTGGCTACAATTAGGCAGGAGGCTGTTTTGCAGTGACAGTTACAAGGAGTGTGTTCTGTGGAATCTGTTTAAGACTATCTGTCCTTTCTTGTGAATGTCTTAAGTGCAGAAAGGGAAAATGGCATTAGTATCAAATATGTTAGCATGTTAAAATATGTCATCTTACTTCTCTGAACTGTAATGTTTCCGCTCATTTAACATTATTCCTGCAAGCTGCGAAAGCTTCTTTTTTTTCTGATGACGACTGATGAACAAACACGTGTGACAAACAGAAAGAGAGAGAGAGAGAGAGAGAGAGAGAGAGAGGAAAAGACTACCAATCCTGTGTTAGCAATGACTCACATAAACGCATCCACACTTCCTCAACACACACTGTCACACATTAACACCCTTAATTGGGATAGCGGATATACAGTCACCCATTTAGCTGCACCATGAGCTAAAGGCTGTGATGAGCCGTGGAGAAAACTTGCTTTCCCCCTCCCACACACACTCACTGCGACAGTCTGAGGCAGACACAGAATTGGCTGGATGGAAAACAAGAGAGAAAAACATACTGTGTGGATCCATAAGGGGTTTGGGGCGACACGTTCTCTATTTCAATCATCTCATAATGCCAATTTGAAGAACAGGAGGGAAACGCAGTGTTTTCTCTCCTCCACTGTTGTTTTTACATATGATGTGTGACTCCCAGGGGATGCAAGTAATAACTCAAATTCCCAGTGAGTCACCGAGTGAGCTTAAAAGTGGGGGCTCGAAATAAGGCATGAGTGGCTTAAAACAAAAAATTGCACTATTTTGAAATCTGTTGTTGACGCATATGAATGTTTCAGAATGATAGATAACCCTTAATGTACTTGGGATGTGACATGTGTCTGTCATTCGTTAAACAATATTAGACCTTGCTGCAATAAGAACAAACGTTTATTTAGTTGTAAAGCAACCAGTAAAATGAATTTACATGTGTAATAGTGTATGTCACACAACACATTTTGGTAGACTTCTACGGCTCTTGCAAGCTAACATGACACATATTCCAGAAGGACACAGCAGCTATTAGCATTAAGTTTCTGATTTGTACCGTTTAAAGCACTAAACGTACTGGTGGTGCAGGTTTAACTTCTCTGTATGAAGAGAGCCAGTTGTGTTACAGCCCAAATCCACTGCAAAAAGGAAGGATGCTGGACTTGACACGTTGTAGCACATAATCCTACAGGGACAAGCTATTAAAGAAGTGCCTCCATGTAATTTTGCAATATGAGTTCCAGAAGTCTGAGCAAAGATAAAGCTGGGCTGGGTTGTGTGTGCATGGTGTGTACTGTATGGTAATGCCTCTGTTTGTCAGGTGATTTGAGAGAATGCTTAGCCCAGCACAGCACCAACAAACAGCCAGGATTGTCACACCGACTTAAGACAGCACCGGGTCTTAACGTCTCCTAAACAATTTGCCCCACTGTCTCTAAACACAGTGCAGGAAGCACAATATTATCACTTCAGAACACACACACAAAGTTGTATGCGACTGGGTTGAAAAATAAACAAGAGCATATGAGAAAAGACGCGGAAGACCCCCAATGATTGGTTCTGTCCCCTGGTTCTGATGTGTGTGTAAGCGTGTGTGTGAGTGTTGGAAGGAAAATAATGCACCAGTGAATTCAGAAGCAGACAGTGGCTAATGCTATTAGAATCACGTCAGGGCAGGAAGCCCTTGAGGACACAACTAGGGCTACACATCCCATGGAAACACTACACAAACACACACACACTTCCTGTCTCCCCAGCTATCAGAGGCAATGCTTCATTCAGTGATCCAAGACGAACACCTATTGCTGAGTGATCAAAAAAACACATCACCTGGTTACTCAGATGATCAATATATTCAATGAGAGAGAGCACGCTGTATTTATAAAGCAGCCACTGGCAGGCGATCCGCCTCTCAATAACATGGCCGGCTTTATGACAGCACGATAACATAGTCTTTTAAAATGTGATAAATATGACTCTTGCATAATAGAGAAGAACATAATTCCTATTCAGCAACTCTACCTTGCCAAGTCAAATTTAATACGTGCCATAGCAATATCTAAACATTTCAACAAATATGGACTTCATTCACAGTGAAATCCTGTTACAAATAGATTTGGATAAAATGTAGAGGACAGTTCAAAATAAATACTTCCTTTCAGATCATTGTTTATTATTAAGTCTGCATTCTGGTTTTCTTTTCAGTTGTGCCGCTTCGTACATTACAGCAGTCTGATTTAATGTCATCACAAAAGACCCAGGAGGAAGGAAGAAGTAAAAAAGACTAAATCAGTCGTTGTTGCTGAGGCAGTGCACCTCGGATATTTCTACTGAGAAAGTACAGGAGGCAGAGAACATGCAGCATCAACACTATCTGTAACAGGCTGTCACAGGGCAGCATGGAGTCATTTAAAAGCTTCATGGTGTGTCAGATTGTAGATACGCTCAGAGTGAGGCAGCACCAGCACAGACATCAGACATCAATTTGATAGTGAATTTGAGCAACAAATAACATGGTCAACATTAGAAGATACATTACACAGAGCTGAGACAAAAGTATTGTAATGCCAAATGATTTTGAGGGAAACTCAGCCCTCCTAAATCCTCTCATGGATCATGCTGTTTTTCATTAGCTTGGTGGTGGAATTAGGAAGGAGGCAACTCCAATGGCAGCTTCTCGTCTTCATTGACCACTCTCTGTAAATGTAAAATTAGACTAATGAATTTGACTGTACTCAAAACGACATGTTTCAGGATTAGTTAAACGCAGAAAACAATGCCACACTAATATATGCCATATTTCAGCGGAAATATTCGTTTTTCTGAGTTACTGTCAAATTCTGTACTTTAAATCTCTGTCTTTAAATAGGTGAAAATACCCGTCTCCAGTGCAGGGAGACGGGTTGTTAACCTGCAGACACATCCAGACACTTAAAGGTTTTATAGTTGGTAGGTGTCATATCCATCTCGTGCTCCCAGTGTTGTTATCCTGACTCGGCAGAAAAGCCAGATTGGCACAGACATTACCAATGGATCACAGGCCAGCCTAATTCCTCAATGTGTGAATATATAATGCAGTTAAAATGGTTATAATCGTATAATCGGTATCGTTAGGTTTTTGCAATCGTGAACTGCTTAACCTCAAAACGGGCATTACCGTTATAGATTACATAGTGAATTAAAGCCTGGTGGCGGGTCAATAAAGTTAAATATTTAGCAAGAAAGTTTTAACTTGAGGGAAGAGTTGATCAAGCTGGTTGGTTGGTTAGTTTTGTACACCCATTGTGACCTCAGGTGTCAACAGTTAACATCCCTTCAGTCAAACTTTTTAAAAGTGTTAAATATAAATAAATGTTGTACTCTACCATATACGTTTTCAAATTCAGGATTTCTTATTTTGTTTTGATCTAAGGAACGGATGAAAGATTTATTTGATTCTCCTTTAAATCTCACATCTTCCTTTTAGGATTTTAAAATGCAAGTTTCAATTTCAGTTTCATTATCTAGTCTTGATATCTGCTCATCCTCTCCCTTCACTTGATCTCGTCTAAACTCCCCTGCTACCCTTTTCCCTTGCACTCACTTGATTTTAAAAACTCTTGACTTTCTTCAATCCCTCCGTCTTCCTCCCTTTTTCCTAATACTCTAATCTCCATTACACTGCCTCTGCCTTTCTGTGATGAAGAGGATACCGAGCTCTGTGTCAGAAATCATCTTTAAAAGTGTCTGCCAGTCGATTACACTGGAGCAGTGGCCCTGTCAGCCTAATCTGTTTTAACAGTATTGTCTTTTGCATAATAGCTGAGACTATCCTTGAGCATGCACAGTTTGAGCGGATATCAAACACCTCTTTGTGTCTTAAAGTCAGCATGCTCTGCTGCGTGACACACTATTCCTCATGACAATACATTAAAGCACTGAGAAGTGGCTTAAAGCTATTAGGGATGCCAGTGATTATTCGATTATTCGAATATTCGTTACAGTCTCAATAATCGAATATTATTTTGAAAAATCGATTTTATTTATATATATTTTTATTATTATTTATGTTTTTTTATGGCTTAATTTCAACCAAAATCTAGACTAATGCTAATAATAGTAATAGTATTAATAATTGTAAATGGCCATTGCTCACACCACCAGTTTGTTTTACTGTAAACTTGGAGGAAGCCCGCGTGCAGAGCAGACTGGTGCTGCAGCGCTACACACCGACCCCACCCCCACCCCCCCTCTCCCTCACACGTGCGACTAAAGATGAACCAAACAGGAGGTAAAAAGAGTTCCTCCTCGTGGAACTACTTCGAACTTACAAGTCCAAAGGAAGTTAAATGAAACAAAAAACGGAAATCCTTTTGTCTGAGTTTTTTTTTTCTCTCCCGCGGTGGGGGGGTCGGTCGGTCGAATAATCGATTATTATTCGCCAGGGCTGCCGAATAATCGATTTTGATCATGGTCAGTTTCTGGCAACCCTAAAAGCTATAAGCAGTATGCTAACAGCTTGTACTGCTAAGTTCTGTGTTATCGATGTGAACCTATTGGGCACCAGGAAGACAAACAGATGAGTTCATGAGCTTGAGAGAAGCAAAAAGACTCGCATTGGATCAATCACCTGCGCAGTGTGAGGAAACTAGACAGTGATTTTACAATTGCAATCCCACTTTTTATTTTCCCATTTTAATGCTGTAATCTATTTCAGTTTAGCCTCTGTTCGATTTAGGAATATAAAATACACCCAAGAAACTCATTCGGAAATGGGATAAAGCAGTTTTAAATTGAAGGCGCATATTTCCATGTAGTAACCTTTCTCGACTTGTACAGTTTATTTTGTCCGTTTATTTTTTTACCTGCTCCTGCTTTCTCTGGTTTCAATACAAGAGCCGTGTTTGGATTAAATTGTTCTATTTCCAATTCAGTTTATGTTCACACAAATGCTGCCAGAGGCCACACAATCTCTTCAAGTTTAACCTTTCTGCTTTCAACAAAATGATACACACATTATCAAACTGAAATAAATCAAAATCCAAGCACACACCAGTAGAAACGGTAATTTATCAATAAATTATGAAAACCACAAACAAGTTACTGTTGTTTCTATAAGCAAAGTAAAAATAAAGAACCATTATCCTGGTGCATGCTAGAAATGTTATTTCTCTTGGTTCACTGTTGTTTTTCCAGTAGAACACACATTACTGGAGAGAAGAGAAAGCAACATGGGGTCTCTTCACAGTTTTGTCACACATCACTACATCAGGCTCAGGTCCACTTTCAAAGCAATGTCAACCGAAAAACAAGGTTGAATGAAGCATTAAGGACTCAATGTCACAATGACATGAAGTTTCCTTTTATGCCTGTACTTCCTGTTAAACATTATTTATTATAATCTAGAGGACAGGAAGCTAGATTTACCCCACAGGTGATCCCAACCAGAAAAACTCAACGGCTGTCACAGGCTAGTTATCACCACATGTATTACCATCTCTGACGGGTTGGGGTGTTTGTGTGTATGTGTCAGCTAAGTGACGTGGGGAGTGGGGGGGGTTGTTGTGCTTCGATGCTTTGTTGAAGTTTGTGTGTGCACACTCCTGTGTGTTATTGACTGATTTATAACCAGCTTCCCAACACAAATCCATAGTGGCGAGGGAGGGGAGGGCCAATAATGCTGCCAATGATTTACTATTAGAGCTCTCGCTGTCATTCTTTCACCCTGATAAATGACATGCTTTTTCCTCAGGCCGCCCGTGTGTGCGAGGCAGAGGGGGCTCATACTTGTAGGCGTGCCAAATAAAACAAACGGTCAATCTTAGCGGCTGACGTACGAGTGCTTGTCCTGCAGCCTGTCGGCTTTGGGAAGTGTGTGTTGTGTGTGTTTCTGGGCTCCAAACCAGATCAAGCAGTTGTCTGCTCTTTGCTGACTACACGGACAGTGGCAGGAGGACTGAGGACGATCAATTCACATTAGGGACAGGCTGCTGCACGGCCGCAGGTGTGTGTATGTATAACGTCAACTTGTCCTAATGTGTGGTGTAAATCAGTGTGTGTGTGTGTGTGTGTGTGTGTGTTAGCAAGATCCTGCCTTCCACCAGATTTGGTGTGTTTTCGACAGTGTCCTGATCCCTCCTCTTCTCTGCTTCGTGCACACACTCCAGCTAGGCACTAGTAGGTAATGAGGACAGTGGGTGCCATCATTGTCACAGGTGTTCCTTAATTGGCTCGAAGCGCCATCATCCTCCTAATTTAGATGGCGGGAGAGTCTGTGTGATTTCATTTGAGAGGCTTTGTGATTGAATTGAGTGTGTAGCCTTCATCGTTCCTCACTCCAACTTTAAAGCAGACTTTCTTCAGACTGAACTATGTAACCTTTCGAATTGCGCAACACCGTCTCGAGGGGCTGCTCATGTATTCTGTTGCATTTTGTCGGATTCCATTTCAAATGACCTAAAAGCTTTATTGCCCTAAGATCAAAGGATTGAAGTGAATTATGTCTAACGTGGGCTTTACAAGGGAAAACAAGAAGGGGAGGAGGAAACCGAGAGGGGGAGAGGAAGTGATGGAGGAGGAGAAGTGATACACATCCATTCCTCTTTTTCTCCTCTGCGGGGCGTTGAGTCGAACATCTGTCAGCACTCCTTAACTCTTCTCCCACCGTCTCGTCACCGTCTCTTCCTCTCCTTTTAGAAATCTTCTCCTTGTTGCTTTCATGCCCTGACAGGAAGCTGCCATCAAAAGTTTGAAAACTTGGGGAGGAATGGAGCGAGAAGATGTGTGTGTGTGCATACGTCTGTGTAGAACTTTAAGTGTGTGTGTGAGAGAAAGTATGAGACAAAGACAGCAGACAAAAGCCCTGATATCAAGCCTGAGGAGGCAACTGTGAGGAATGACAGCGCATGTGTGTCAGTACATGTAGAGCTGCTATTATACATGTTTGTTTATGCCAATGTTTATGCAGAGTTTGCATGCTTGCGTGAGTATTCTCTACCCAGGTGATCACTCCAGTCCGATCTGAAGCAAGCAAAGTTAACAGCTAGGATGTAAACAAGAGACAAACAAGAGAAGCAGAGGGAGAAAAAGCACAAAGGCTTGTTTTTTTATGACCTGAGATTTGAAAGGCATTATAGATCAAACGATTTCGTAAGTGCAGATAAAAAAGGAACGGTGAAACCGATAAGGTGGAAAAAGGAATTCATGAGTTAAACCTATGACAAAAGTGTGGATAAAAGGAGAAGAAAATAAGCTGAAGGGCAAAAGACTTTAGGGAGAGGCTACATTTTATTTATTTATTTTTAACCTTTATTTAACCAGATAAAAGCATTGAGATAAAATCTCATTTTCAATGCTGACCAGGCCAAGGAGGCATCAACGTTACACATACATAACACAAACATATAAAATACAGAGAACATAACTAAGAAAACAAAAGACGAAAAGCAGTTACTACATTGTGCACATTGGGACAGTAAGAAAGGCACTACTTATTACTGCAAGAGCAGCTGGTGGTAAGGACTTCAGACAACTTCAATTTAAAACAGGCTATAGAGACAAGTGCCGTCAGTTTGAGGCGTGATTGAAGGTCATTCCAAGACCAAGGACCATAATAAAAGAGACTCCTTTTTCCAGCCTCAGTCCGCACGGAACCTGGAACCGTATCCAGGCACTGGATCTGAGGTTGTAAAAGTCACAAACTGGGGCAAATCTGGCACATATGTAGAGTGGAAGCTTTCCTAAAATGGCTTTATACATTAATAAAAACCAATGCTGCATCCTACGCATAGTGAGTGAGGACCATCCAGTTAGGCTCTACAGTGTGCAATGATGAGTCCTATAGGGTGCATTTGATATATAACGCAGTGCAGCATGGTAGAGTGGGTCAAGCTTGGCCAAAACAGTGGGACAGGCTAATCTATAAATGGTATCACCGTAGTCCAGCTGGGACAGGAATAAGCCAGAGACCTTTTATGGGATGAAGTTGAAAAACAACATTTAAGTCAAGAGTGAATTTCAATTTCTTTGTTAGAACTTCAATATGGTGTTTAAAGTTCAGATTACTGTCCAACCAAAAGCCCAGACATTTGTATCGACAAACTCAACAGAGACGTCATCAAGGGTGTCAATGGAGAGGCAAGAGGACGCTGACTTGGGAGCAGCGTGATCAAATCAGATTTTAAATTGGAAGCGGCCATATCCTCTGCCCCTACAGAGGTGAGCTACACAGAAGAGACAGAAAGGAAAGGACGACATTGGGAAAGACCGTAAGCAAGGGTGACAGAAAGAAGGTAGGATATGAGAGGGGAGAGCTGAGGAGGAAGTGTGGCCTCTTCTTATGCAATCATTTATCATTGATAAAACAGAGAAAGCATATTAAAATGCACTCTCTCACACTCAGAAACCTGCAGAGCTTTATAGGGAATATGTGATAATATATGGATGTGTACTTCTAACGCACACACATAAGCAATTCTTTCAAACAAACACTAAAGCCTGAATTCTTATCTGTCCACTTCTTTCCCTCTCCACACCTCTTCTCAAACCAAGGAGCCAAGCAGCTTCCTAATTACCTCATTTGCATAAACATGCACATTGTGCAAGACAAGACAGAGAAGAGGGTGGGTTGTGGAAAGAGAAACAGAAAGAGAGGGGCAGAGCTTCACCTGGAGAAAAAAAGAGGGAGTCATTTTGGAAATAGATTGCAACAAAAATATGGCGCTTTCAGACTGTGAAAAAAAACAACCTCCAAACTTGTCTTTCTTCCCTACTCTGATGATATTCTGCACTCTCACCCCTTTTCAGCATTGTCTGTGTGCTTTTCATTCTGTGCTCCCTGCCTGCCTGTCTCTTTTTGTCTGCTGCTCTTGCCAAACTGTAGGTAGCTTAATGCCAACAGCCATTATTCTCTTCCTCTCCCACGTCTTGTCCCCTCGCTCTCCTCCTCCACTTCCAGCACTGTCTTCGCCATCATTGCCCTTCCCTTCTCCTCTCATTCTTGCCCTCTCTTTCACTTCCTTTCCCTCTTTTCTCACGGAGTGCTGCGTCAGGCCTTTTCACCCTCAGCAGTGTGACATGATATTTGAATATGGCTCTCGGAGCATTTACGGTTTGCCAGCAATCCCTCGTCACACACACACGCATAAACTCACTCTCACACACAAAGAGAAGGCCACTCGTACAGATAAAGAATTGTGACAAGTCTTGAGTGCTCACATGTGAACGGTAAAAGAGGGGATGGATAGGGAGGAAACTGGAGGAGGACGATGAAGGTGAGGAGAGGACGAGGAGCAGTGAAGAGCAGAATGGGCTACTTTAGAGCCATGAATATAAAGGAGGAATCAGAACATGTGAAATGGATGAAGAATGAAACACAGATAGAGGATCAGCTGAGAGAAATGGACAGAATGTAGAGAGGGGGTTTTAGTAAAATGTGCTCACCTTCTTGTTCGCCCATTTCTTTGCATTCTTAGTGGAAACCCTTCGATGAAAGAGCGAGAGAGAGGGGAATTGAGAACTGAGCTGAGCATGAAATGGCCATGAAGTGTCAAGTGCTGGCCTCCTCTCCAGAGAAACAAGGGAGAGATAAGAAGGTCCCAGCATGGGTTTTGTGTGTGTTTCTGTGTAAGTCCACATTTGTGTTAGTGTAATGCTATTTCTTTGCTACATAAAGATAATGCCTGACCCTAACCCTGGACCAAAGCCGCCGGAATGCAACACACAGGCTGCTGCGGTGGTTTGTAAGATGACATGTCACATTTTGTGTTACATTTTTTATAACCACCACCCAAGAAGGAGCTTGAAAATACAAAATCCTGAAGTTGTGAGATACGCAATTGTGAGATTTGGTCAAACCCTCCTCACACCGGCACTGTTAATGCATGCTATACATGAAGAGAGGTTATGTTAGGCGGGGAAATATGTGAAGCACTGGGCCTGGCATTGGTGAAACAAACACACCGGTGTACAACAATTCTTCATCTGTCCTCTGGACCTTGAACTTCCTTCAAAAAATCTAAATTGCTTGCTGACGTACTGCATACAGAACATACTGCATAAAGTAGTGCACACTAACGGCCTGTCCACACAGCAGCTTTATCTTAAGAGTCTTGAAAATCTTGGAGCTGGGCGTGTCTGAAAGCTTGGGGATTTTTTGCGAGCAACGCCACCAACAACCAATCACATGAATCTCCCGCCCCCGACATACAAAGCAATAGCAATGTTCAAACGAAGTAAACTGGATATAAAATCCCCAAACAGGCGAAAACCTACCAGTTTCACCCACTGTCTCTGCCACCTCCCTCCATGCCTGGTTCCTCCGGTTTGTATCCCGGTAAGTTATTAGCGACTGGTCATAAAGAACCGGGTGATTTGCTACAGCAATAACTCATTTCTCCTCCATTTTCAGGAATATAGAAAATGAACTGCGGTCTGGCTCTCCCAGGTTGCACGCGGTTTGATTGGCTAGCGCTTGTACTGTCAGATTTGCATAAACGGGATTTGATTGGCTGACGCTTCCAGCTCAGCTTCAAAAGTTGAACATTGCTCAACTTTTGAATCCTGAAAATCCTGGAAATCCTGGAAATCTTCGCTTTGCTTCCCCACAATGCAGTTCGGCGAAAAAGGGAGGCAAAGTGACGTCACCCCATTCAAAGTCAATGGGCAGAGAAGCGTTGGAAGCGTTGGAAGATATTTTCAACGCTGCTGTGTAGACGGGCCGTAAAGTAATCCATACCGATACCAACATCTGTCCGCAACATCATTTTGCGATAAATAACAATAAAGTACAAACAAAAATCTTTAATGTATCCGGACAGTTGTCACCCAAACTTTACACAATTATGCATACCATGCACACATACTGCTGTTGTTGGTAAATCAATCAAAGCCACAACGCATATATCTTTGTAACTAAGCATTTTTCCTCACAGAACGGGTCGAAAATGGATAATGGGGCACTTAAGAAACCAGCAGGTGGCCAAGACCTTTGACCCCAATGCTGTGCAGAGGAGGGGGGTGGAGTAAGATTGAAAAAGGTTGTGAGAAAAAGGTGTGGGGGGAAGAGAGAGCTGCGGACAATTCAAACGGGGAGAAGGGAACCTCTTGTTGTTATCCATTGTTCCTTTCCTGCTCTGTGCTGCTATTATTTTGAACCATTGCTTTTACGAAAGTAGGCCAATGGCTTTGGTTGCTATGTGTTGTCAGCCACAGAGAGAAATGGTGGTGACTCTCACAAACATGGTCACACCTTAAAAACACATCAACAGAACTCTGAAGAGCCTTGTCATTTTTCTTGGATAATGAAAAAAACTAAATCTGTTTTAGGGGTGCAGTAGTTTCAAAAAGGAATAATGTGTTAATGTTGAATTGCATCAATCACTATTGGCTGAACATCTGTTCTACAAGCGTCATTCTGCCATTCGGTGCGTCATTGCTACCAAAGAATGGAATTGAAAACCAGGCTCAACAATTTGGATTATTGATCTCATTATTTATCAATACAAGCAAACTGTGCATAAACCTGTTTTGTTGGCTTTTTAAGGTGCCTGCTTGTCACTGCACACTAACTGTTATTCCTCTTTCTGTACACTGCTGCTGCTGCCGCTTGTGTTGACACGTGTGAAATGTGAAAAGATGCCACTCAGTAATCGTTCTATGAATTCTGGCATAGATTCATTGTATATATTTTGTAAAATCTGCAAAGTCAGTGGCCAAAAGGCTCAATGCCATGCTTTAATGAAATAATACAAAAGTAATCTCTTCTCAGTTAACACTATTTCTTAAACTGTTTCAAACTATTTCCCAAATTGCTCAACAACATTAGCAATAATCTCCTGAATTACAGTCAACAACCTGTTTATTGTCTCTGTAAAACCATTAATGACATTGATTTGTGCCAGTTATTTTTATCTCAGTGGATATTTTGTAAATATCTTAAAATTGTAAATGATTATTTATTTTCCTTAACCCATTATCAGCAATAACATAGTATGAAAATGTAACTAAATGATCCATATGTGCATTACTTATTTAGTCTTCTCTCATACTCTGTTTGTTCTTAGGATAATTAATGCACTGTAATTTGTAAATAACCCACATAATCTATTTGTTTGTAACCCACATATTAGTGAGCCAGGCCAGCTGACATAGTATAAAGAGCAACAAAGTCTGTGTAGAGAGGAGGTTGAGCTGGAACAGCGGTTAAATAACAGCAGACTTTTAGCCAAGAGACCTGTGTTTGTGTCCCGTGCGAAACCAGAAGGCAGCATGGACATATTTTGTTAAATTCCATAGTTATGTAACACCACTTGTATGGTTAAATTAACTTAAAGGGGACCTATCATGCAAACTGCACTTTTGTACGTCTTTTATACATGAATATGTGTCCCCGGTGTGTCAGGGAACACACCAAGTGTCAGAAAACACAACCCTCTCTTTTCCTTCATACCCAAATCTCTAAAAACGGGATGCAACGGAGCTGATACAGATTTGAATGTTTCTGACGTTAGAAAAGGGGTGCTCCGCCTATATGGGCAACTCTCCACCTATCAGGGGAATGGGGGGTTGGGCCACGGCCGCTTGGTGCCGCTCGAAAGCGCTGGAGACACTGTATACATATGCCAGGCCTGTAGGTGGCGCTGTAGTCTGCCACAAAAGCAGCGAAGAAGACTTCTCACAGAATCAGCCCTTGCAAAAACAGGGCTGGAAAAGAGCAAATAGAGCAAAATGAGGCATGGCTAAAATGCATGTTTGATATTTTTGTTTTAAATAGGTATTGCCCTACAATATATTATTCAAATATAGCATGATAGGTCCACTTTAAACCAAAACATTTTCCTTAACCCTTAGAGTAATTGTGTTGCATAACTTAAGCATGCATTTCAAACAGTCGTACACTAACACAAACACAGAACATTTTCAAATCCTTATCAGGAACTCGTGTTGCCTCAACAGGTTACGTAATACAGGAGCTTGCATAGGTGCCCTTATTTTATAGAAATGTTAAGGAAAACCGCATAAGAAATAACACATTTACTTTACATAAGATATACAGATGCTTCCTTTTCCCTGTGACAAGCATTCTGGATTTGCTTGGCTGGTCTTGTGTTGACAGGAAGTGGTTGTCTACCTTTAGTGATGAGGTCAAGTTGGTGTTAATGTGGCACACAGGTGGGATGGAGAAGTAGGGAATTCCTGTCAGTATTGACTTCAACACTCCCATCTGGGACCTCACTCTAAACTTAAACACTCTTATTTACATGCACTGAATTATTTACAGTTGTACAGTTATGTGCTCTCTTCCCCACACCCTCTTTCTATCTCTCTCGAATCGTAACGGTCTCCCTCGGTTTTGTTTCCACCTCTCTCCGCTCTAAGCAGTATCTACCTCTCAACTTATATTATTCATATCTCCCTCTACTATCTCCCTAATTAAAGCTCCCATTCATCTTTCTCTGGCAAATACGTCTTTCAATTAAGAATCTAGAGAAGAGCTAGTTTCCTGGAATCAGCCCTCAGCAGATGTCCACCTCGTCTTCTTTCTTAACAACAGAGAGTCTCTGTCATTACTGCAGTAGTAAATTGTACAGTTAATATTGATGAATACATGTAATAATCATTGATTTATAAAGTAATAATCTTTACTCTGTCCCAGGGATGTCTTGGTACAGATTATTTCTTCGATGACTCACACACCGAAGTGCTGCTTTACGAGCATCGCTTAATTCTTATCAAAGGTAATGAGTAAGTCGAAGGCCAGAAACTCATTTTGCAGATCTCAATGATGATCTATTGCTTGGTCATCCATCTCAGCCTGCGGAACAAGAACATGTAACACTGCCTTAATTCATTTCTACCAGAAATGTCCCACACTGTGTATTGAGCTGAGTGGAGGTATTAGCATGTATGCTAACAATGAGACGTTTGATGATATTGACTGAACAGCTAGCTAGCTTTTGAAAAAACTCCCCAAGAAAAAAAATCCATAAAGGAATCGTTTCAAAATAGGTTTCATGAAACCTGAAGGAAACAGATTGTGTGTTTTTAGTTAATATTGTTATAAATGTAAAACACACCAAGTTGCCATATATTCACCTGATGAAAGTGTATGCTAACTCACTCCCAAATTGAAGTCGACATGAGGGTTAGCAACGACTTCTCCTAGGAAGGAATGGTGTCACTTCTGTTGTAGTAAAATTGCCACAGGTATTTGTCTTCACCACAATATAATTAGCCTTCTGTTCAGGTTTACTCTCTCTCGCCACACAGCTTTGATAATGCAGAACAAAACATCTCCATCTCTTCCCGCCAGACACGAATTACGCTACCTTTGCTAATTAGCTAAGGCAGATAAATCAGTTAAAAAGCTAATCCTAGTAAATCTGCAGTGCTGTTTTCTCTTTCAGCTTCGAGCAGAGGCAGGTAGCAGGAAGCTGGAGCTTTCCAGGAGAAGACTGAAGGTCAAACTGAGGTGGAGGAGAGCAAGAGTGAGAGAGAGAGAGAAACCGAACAGAGATGGAGATGAGGGATCCCGGGGACTCACGAGAGAGAAGGATCAAAGGCAGCGTGCCGTATCATGGAGTGGAAGAATACTCTAGTGTAAGACACAGAAGGAGGTTTTCAAAGCTCCAAAGGAAGAAGGATGGAGCACAGCTTGAAGGACTAGGAAGTAATGTTAAAGGCCTTAAAAACAGTTATTGAGATAGAGGCATTCAATGAGGTTTATGTCACTGACACATGCACTGTGAACAAAGAGTCTGTCACGGTGCCGATTCTGAGCCCAGTTTCCTCCTCGGCTGCAGGCTGACATTTTAAACACATTTTATGCAGTCTCAGCTAACCCAGCACAGCATTATAAATCTTAGCGAATTATTTAGGCTCTTATTGAGTCCAATGAAAACAGACATCCTTAAAATGAGTTGTGAAATAAAACTGTAAAACGGGGCTAAGTTCTCCCAAATGGAAAATATAATTTTAATATTTACGCTGGCTCAAAGCAGTGAATCACATTTCCTTATACTGCAAAGGATGCAGTAGATACAGAATGTTTGTGAATTTGGTTTGCTTAGCATTCTTCCTTAGATGGAGCCATGAATAAATAAACATAGAGACAACAGAAATGGTTCAGTACGTTGCGAGGTTGTTAGTCATTCAGTACCTCCATTGTTAATTTACAATGCATTGCCAAACACAAAAAAACAGCACAGCAGAAATCCTCTTTTGCAGAGTTTTACCCCATAATTATAATTATGCCTCACAAGTGCATTTCACCTGTTCCCTCCAACTACATATAATGCCATCTCACTTTTACTGAGCCACAAGCCTTTATGCTAGTGACGCTGTTTCATGCTCAGGTGCTCGTTTAGATGAATCATCCTTGTCCCACTTGCTGTGTGTGTGCGTGTTACATAACTTCAGTAACAGAAAGGCTGCTGTGGATGTTCAAAATGAAAAGACTCAAGTTGAGATACACAGAGTGCTTCTGCAGTGTCGATGAGTTGAACATTTTCGGCCCGCACAATTATTCCAGCTCGTCGCGATCCAATTGACCAAAAAGATATCTCTACGCAGGAGACAAAGGAGCAGACTATCGTAAAACTGAAATGTCTAGTGGTAATGAACTCTGTCGTACTTTAACAAACATGGGGAACAAAGGAAGAGATGAGGAAGCAGGTAATTAGTGTAGTGTAGTGTACTATTTGTTTTAATCAAAGCAGGATTGTCTTTGATATATTAATTTAAAGCAATTAGGTTAAATAGTCCTGTGAGCTTAATACTCTTGAGTATCTTAAAAGAAAAACGTATATGCAAATTATTGGTTAATAATTCAGAAAGTTACTCAGAAATTGTTTCACTTTTAATTTTATGGTCATAATTTTCAACGCCTTGTTTAATTAATTTTGGCTCCTGCTGCATAGATTTTTAATTATAATGCCATTTCTAATCCAATTGTTGTTGGACTGTTTATTTATTCTTCATATCGTATTTGCGCCTAAATGTCTTCTTCCCAGTATTCACGAGACCAGATTCCTCCACAGGGACGTTTTTAGATTTAAACTTGATAGTGAAAGCAGAGAACCCGAGAGAGGCAGACAGACTGACACCAACAAAGAAAAGAAGACAGCCAACTAGAAAGGAGAGTTTATATAAATCAAGAAACAGACAGTCAGAAAGAAAGTTGGATGGAAGGTTAGGAGGATAATTGAAAGAAAGAAAAGTAGGATGAGAGGAAGACAGAGAAGCTGTGACTGCGGACAGAGAGGCCGTACACTGTCAGCCATGGGCTCCCTCAGGAGTGGTTGAATGCATTAGGTCTGTCCACTGGGAAGCAGTGAAGTGATTAGCTCTACTTCAGCTTATAGATGGGAACTAGTCGAGATTCTGCACACACCCTGCAGATACACAAACACTGGTGGATGTGCTGATTAGCCATAAACTGATAAGACAGCACTTGACGATTAGGAATTAATGTACCGTAACACACGTCTTTTAAAAAGTCGCATTAAATACTTTGTCACTTAAATGTGGACATATGTGTACATTACAGGGGTATTTTTAATATATGCATCTTAACAAATATACTCAACACAATTTGTGAGGGAAATATTGTACATTTTGATCTGATAACTTCTTCCACTGATCAAAATGAAGGCCTTTTAGAGTTGAGAGTGGTGGACAACACAGAGACTACAGGTCGGTATCAAAACACATTTGTTTGCAAGATGTTGTACTGATCTGTGAGTATTATTCATCACAGGTTTTAAAGACCAACAAGCATCAAGTCATGTGGCTGAGGCAGAGGTTGGAGTTAGTCCTACATGTAGAAGTCATGAGCAAGTCTCAAGTCTTGACCTACAAGTATCAAGCAATTCCCAAGTCACTGTGATGAGAATCAAGCAAGTCAAGTCATACGAAATTCTGATGAATAAGCCCAGTTTCCGCATTTAAATCAGTTAAAATTTATGAAAATGGATTCAACCCACACTATGATCTTCATTACATACACAGTTAATCATTTGAAATCTAATTTAGACCGATGACAATCATATTAGATTCATATTAACCCTAGAACTGCAGACGATATAGCTAGGACTCAATCAAAAAGTCTGTTGAAAAAGGCAGAATTCCAGGTAAGAAAAATGGCATTTGCCATTACACATATTTAATTTAAATGTATGTTAACACTAGAACCGCCAACAGCTTCAGCACCTACATAGATATCATTTTCAAATCATTTCATT
>NW_011362918.1:53822-58146 GCF_000735185.1 Notothenia coriiceps | reverse complement strand
AGTTTATCATCATAACAGATCAAAAAGTTCAGATTCATTTTACAATAAATCAAGGAATGATGCACTCCTACAAACAACATAATTAAAATATTTAAACAAACTTCTAAAAGTAGATGAACTACATTATTCAAAAGTTTACAGTAACTTCTGATAATAACACAAATAAACGAGGCATCTCTTTTCCTCTCCCTCTCTCCCTCTCCTGACAGCCCGTCAGTATCAGGGTTAGTCCAAATGAATCCCTTGGCTCTAGTGTTCATTTACCGTTTTGTCTTCTCTTTGCAATGCTTAATCGATTTGAAACCAAGTCTTACGTAGCTTAAACTTAACGTTAGCTTTCTAGCTAACACAACACATTCACGCACCTTTCTCTGTGGGTTTTTTTTGTAGTGACGAATGAAGTTGGACGTTGTGGTGGTCGTGTCACTGATCTTTATGCTGCAGACCCTGCATACCGCTGTTCTCTTCTTATTACCGTCATCGACGAAATAATCCTTGAGTCCAAACTTCACTATTTTTGGAGTAAAGCTAGCCGCTGCCATGTTAACTACTAAGCAACTACTTAAGACTCCTGCTTTCTAGTGGGTTGCCAGGTTTGCGCGCATGGCGCTATAAAAGTTTTTCGAAAAAACTAAACGTAATATCTCACTACAAAAACAAACGCAAATATTTAATTTTAAACAGTCAAGTCCTTTCAAGTCATCTGTCTCAAGCTTAAGTCAAGTCTCAAGTCATGAATACCAATTCAAAGTCAAGTCAAGTCTTTTATCAATGTTAGTCAAGCAAGTCTAAAGTCAGCAAATATGCGACTCGAGTCGGACTGAGTCAAGTCATGTGACTCGAGTCCCCACCTCTGGGCTGAACCTTGGACAACACAGACTAGTTCCTTGACCTAGGAAAACAAGCAAAGTTATGCCAGTCGTAAAATAAACTATTGAAAATGTATGCAGAGAAATCTGTCCGGCTTCAAAAATCAATAGGCTATTATAAAGATGATTAAAAACAAGAACTTGCCTCAAAGTAATGAAGCAAAAACTGCAGTAAAAGTATTCAGAGCTCTCAGCGTTGCATCCATATTCTCATAAACATATATGTCATCGGCTGACTATTAATCATCCCTAATTGTCTGACCAAGCGCTCAGGACCCATGGCAGTCTGGGGCATGTGGGCGGCGCTCAGCTTGCCCTGTCAGTAATCCATGGATAGCTGTAGGCAAAACAGCATCCAAATTTCAATTACCCCAGACTTGGCAGAGAAAACGGTTGAGCAATGACCTTACATAAATGTCAAACTACATGAGTCTGGTTTAATTTTACATAATATTGAAATCTCGCAGAGGAGCAAATAAATCATAGAAGCTACTTGTCAAAGAGCCCATGGTAGAAGACTACCATAGTAACACTGTACATGTGATGGGGTGCAATCTCAGCTCCATGATTTAACATATTGTAGCGACTCTGATAGGATGCTGAGGGTGTCACTCAGGTATCCCCCGTCTCTCTACCAATCATAGAGCTGTACCGGGATACTGGTTGAGGGCGGGCCTGTGGTTGGGGGAGCAGACGGGGGAGGGCGGAAAGTGGTGACGTAGTCGGGGTTATAAAGGTGTGTGTGTGAGAGTTTAAGAGAGTGTGAGGTTGAACCTGCAAGTGATATCTGTACCTGTGATCTTCAAAGAAAATAAGAGTTATTAAAGCCTAATAACTAGAAGCCTGTTTCCGACGCCATCTGTGAACGTTACAATATGTTATGTCCTTCTGCCCTGCATGTCAGTGAACGTTGCCGAAGAAATGCACTATAATGGTGGTTATATAATCCGTTTGACTTGTTATAGCATCTTGTTGCAGTCCTTTGAGAAGTAAATATATGAAAATATTTGGTGAAATTATATATATATATTTTCAAATGGACCCCTATTATGTTTTGGGGGGTTTTCTGCAAAGGCTAAAACCCAAACTTCCCTCCAGAGGACCCCCCTCTGGCTGAAATGCCTCTATTGGACTCCTTTGTTTGCGGCCATAACATAGTGACATCACTTTGTAACAGCTAGCGCTCCAACACATTGTACGTGAGAGGCTAAGGGGCGGAAATCTCTAAGCGGTTGGCCAATCACAACAGAGTCGGCCACCTAGCCAATCAGAGCTGACTGTGCTGTGGTTTCAGACAGAGGGTGAAAAGAGGTGCTGCAGCACAGACAGTATGAGAAAAAAAATACATTTTTCAACAATAAAGCATGTAAACATGTCACAGTAGTCACAAAATGCAATTATGAAACCTGAAAATTAGCATAATATGTCCTCTTTCAATTTAGTCATGCCTCAACTACATTTTACCAAAGTGTCGTCCTTGTATAAACACACACGTAGGTCAAGATTTATGTGAATAAATGTCAAAGAAATTCTCAAAATGCACACATCAACACCCATAATCCAGAATGACTACGTGAAATCATCCTCAAAGACCGGAGCGGAGATACCCTTTGAAGATCCCCGAAGACGCACATTAGGCCCCTATATGTCACGCTGCTCTTTGACATATGAAACATCACGGTGGCAGCAGTACATGCAAAGAAAGCCATATGATGATATGTATACAACACATATATGTAAACTGTCAAATATTACCATGATTTCACAATATTTAGCTGTAATATTTTACAATAAATTACTGTTTTACCACTTTGCAGTCTTTACCTGTAATGTTCACAATATAATACTGTAATTTTGAATTTCACAGTGAAATCAATACAGGCACAGTTAATTACTGTGAATGTACTGTACAAGATAAATGATTACCAGGATTTCACAACATGTTACTGTATCATTTCACAGTAAAATACTGTATTCAGACCATCCTCTGTGATAACACAACAATTTAAGTGATTTTCTTGCTTTTATCGCTCTTGCTTGGTTTTAAATACAATTTTTTTTCTTTGGTGCAGGTTTTACTTACATTGAAAGGGGCACCGCTGCATATGCCTTAAAATAAATGAGGCAACATATTCATGTATGTAAAATTGAAATTGTTGTCTTGGCTTATTGTTTTCAGGTGCTTCCTGGGCATTAATCCTGAGACGGGCTCGAATGCCAAAAAGAGGCATGGCAATTTAAACCCCCATGTCACCACATTCTTCAGAAAAATGGCTGACTTTGAGAGAATGTCTGTGTAGACATGTGCTCCCCTCCTTGTTTTCTGCACCTGGTCTGCACCTGGCTCCGCCTCTGACCAGGTGTTCCAAATTCCACTCAGCCGTGTATATATAAGGAGAAGCTGGAGGAGAAGGATGTCTCGCCTATCCTAATGCCGGGAGACACTGGCCGTTTCTCAATCGCGAGGAAACTGGCTTCCAAGCCAATATTTCAAGGATACTACGTCATCGAGTGCCGTCGAAGGACTGTTTCAATCTCCAGCATACTTGGAATTCCACCGAGGCCGCGTCCTTGGTTTGGGGGAAATTTCGAGGCTGCACATGGGTAGACTTCACGTCCTTAAAATCCCCACAATGCTTTGCGCACGGACCAATTTCAAAAACCCTTGCGGAGAATGGATGAACCGACGCAGCACACATTTAAATGTAAGTATGTAGTGGCGTAGAACATGTGTTGGTAAATATGTTACTTTGTTACATTTGTTTGTTATCACCAAAAATGTGTTCCGTGAAAGTAAAGCAAATTCATAATTAGATAGACATCGTGAGGTATTTATTTTCGGGGGCACACTTGTTAGCCTGTTCCATTCTTCTACGTTTGCCGTGGCTTGGAAGCATACTTGCTTCGTTTCTGAAGGAAGTGACTTGGAAGTACGAGACTACCAAGCCAGCATCGGGGTTGGAGGATGAGCGGCGCCATCACCACCGGGCCAGCAAACTTTTGGGCGTTGTACTTTCTTTAGGTTGTGGCGTTATTTGGCCATCCGATGAAACCATTGGCTCGTACAATTAACTCATTAGTCGGGCAACGAGTGTGTTCGCTTGCCCTTAATTTTTCTCAGACCACCTACCGTCTTCCTTTGTTTTGTCTCTCCTCCCTTGGGCTAGGGTCGGTGTGGTGCCTGGCATTGTGTCTCGAGGGGGGGTTTGGTCTTTTTTATTATATGTTGGGATACCTTTTCTTGTTTTTCGTCGCTTTTGGAACCTGATTTGGGGTCGGTCGAGGCAGGGTCGGCACAATTTGTAGAATTGTGTAGACGGTCGTTTTAGTCCGCGGGATGGCGTCGGAGTTATACCGTCGTTCTCGCCATGGGAGGGGGCGGCGCGGCGCGGGCGGGGGCGGCGGAACGATTCGCCTTCTTCAGCCCACAAAAGAGTTGACGCAGCGGCGGCTCT
>NW_011362918.1:49867-53777 GCF_000735185.1 Notothenia coriiceps | reverse complement strand
CAGTGCATGAGAAGCAAAACGGAAGTGAGGGACCCGAACAAACTATTAAGAAGGCAAATCTGAGATTCCATTTAACTCCAGCTCTCGTTTATATCACTCAGTCTGTTCTTCTTCTCTCGGTTATCACGCAGTCTGTCTTCCTGTTGTTGCCTCTTTTGAATGACGAATACACACTACCGCCGCCTGCTGGTAAGGAGAGTTATTGCCACTCACGCATGCGCAGTTCGTACGTGCTACTTGGCAGTCGGCTGAAGTCTTTGCGGTGTGTTCCAGTTCGACACATGGCCAAGACGCAGGACGTTCCGTCAGACGTGTTCTTTGGTGTGTAAGGACCTTTAGGGGTGTCCCTCTCCTCTAGTGTGTAATGTAGTTTTGTGTGCATGTAAATGGTCTGCAAAGTCTAAAATCTCCAGCAAGACAAAATACATTTAGCACACAAAATGCTGATTAAGACTTTGGGTACAAATGACATGGAAGTAACAGATGCTCCTGCTACTAGACTCCAACTTCCCATTTTCATTTGATTTAGTAAGGTAAGATAAGATTTACTTTATTGATCCAAATTGGAAATGTTTCCGTTACAGCAGCATAAAAAGCAAGGCATTGCAAAATGAAAAGAGTAGAAATAGACAATACTCAAATGTAAACATCTCAAATGTAATTTAACCGATTCATTAACTACTCTTCTTACAACTACAATACCCATGAGCCTCAGCTAATGTTCCCACAGAGAAGCCAGAGCTGCAAATACAAAATAAAAGCTGTAATAGAAACCAAATGTCATAATTGTCAAGAAAAACAATGAAAAATGCAGTTCGTACGTGCTGCTTGGCTGAAGTCAGTGTGTTCCAGTGCGACACATGGCCAAGACGCAAGAGACACAACAGTCGGGTCCGTCTGTGTCGGTTCTTTGGAGTCAGCTTGGTGTGTCCTTAAGGCTCAGCTAGGCTACTTCATGCACTGATTATTTAACAAGTGTTGTGTTCCAGTGTAAGTGTTTAATGGTAACCAAACAGCCAATCAGAACCAAGTATTTTTCATAGCTTTGGTAGAAACTACTAGCCTAGATTATTTTATAACAATATGGAAGACGTTGCATTTTAGTCAAATATATTGAATTAGATTTTTCTGAATTTAGCTGAAATGGCAATCTAAAAATGAGCTCTGACAGACGGTTCATTTCCTCCTAACAGGACGGCAGTGTCCCGTCTCTCTGGTAGTTCCCTCTCTCTCCGAGCCAACCATGAGTGAAATGTCTCTTTGTTTTTAGCAGCGACTGCACTTCCTCCTGATCAGCGTCACTTTGGTGCTCTGACTGATCGCTTGGCCCGGATGGTATCATCAGCGTGTGACTGTCTGGTGAACACGCCTTTATTTTCAGCTTTTCTCGCAGGATTTTCTGTTAACTTTACAGATTTTCTGCTGAGTGTTTCTGGCTTTTGTCACGTTGGGAGACATGTGATCTGTTAATGGTTGGATTTAAACAATGTGTATGGTTTGTGGCTACAGCTGGCATCGGTTTTTAATTGGGTTTTGATTTACATAACCACAGAAACATAGTTTTAGAAATGTGTTTGTCAGCTTTTTAGTTAGTGATGGGCTCCTTTTTGGTCTTAAAATGAAACTACGAGGAACAACATGGTTTAAAAACAGTCATGATTGGGATCAAAGTGTCCCAGATTTTAAAAAACCAACAACAACTAAAGAGTAGTAGTCCTTTAACAGGCTGACAGCAGCTGTAAGTGGAAACGTGTCGAGGGGATTTTCAAAGTCCTGCTGTTACGGACATGTCAGTCTGTCGCCTGCCTCAGAGCCGCTGACCTCACAGAGCACCTTGCTGCAGGCCTATCACACACACACACACACACACACACACACACTGTCTCACACACACACTGTCTCACACACACACTCTCTCACTGTCTCACACACACACTCTCTCACTGTCTCACACACACACTCTCACTGTCTCACACACACACACTCACACTCACACACACACACACACACACACACACACACACACACACACACACACACACACACACACACACACACACTCACTGTCACACACACACACACACACACTCACACTCACTCACACTCACACTCACACTCACACTCACTGTCACACACACACTCACACACACACACACACACTCACTGTCACACACACACACACACACACACACACACACACACACACACACACACACACACACACACACACACACACTCACTGTCTCACACACACACTCTCTCACTGTCTCACACACACACACACACACACACACACACACACACACACACACACACACACACACACACACACACACACACACTCACACACACACACACACACACACACACACACACACACGCACACTTTGATGAAGGTCTCAGGAGGGCGTTCAGTCGGTCATGTCGTACAACACGAGGTGCTGACTCTCTCTCCTCTCCTTTGTCTCCTTCCTTTCTCGTCTTCCTCTTCTTCTGTTTCACCCTCCTCTTCATCCTCTCAGTCACATCATTATCTCTCTCTCTCTTCTCCCCGGCGCCGTCACTTAGCCTTACCAGACATAAAGTGTTAGTGATGGGTGCAAATAAGTCATTGAGTGCAGTGTGTGTTCAGTTACGTGTGTTTCCTCTGGGTGAAGGTAATGGCTAAGGAATGACTCGTTGGGCTGCTGTTGTTAAAACTCCACACACTCTTACGGCATTAATTCAAATCTGTAATCTTAGGCGGTTAATGTATTCTGTATTAAGGACATTTTGCACCTACAATCAAAACATAGTTATTATGATCGTAGGTTTAATTGTGTTGCAGGAGTGTGTTTGCTCTTTAGTCAAAACTCAATTTATTAAGCCTCACTATCATCGTGTGTGTGTGTGTGTGTGTGTGTGTGTGTGTGTGTGTGTGTGTGTGTGTGTGTGTGTGTGTGTGTGTGTGTGTGTGTGTGTGTGTGTGTGTGTGTGTGTGTGTAGCAGTAGTTGGTTAGCTGCAGCTTGACGTCTCTATTTATAATGCTAGCCCATATGTCTCTGCTGCATTAGAAATGAGTGTGTGTGTGTCGTCAGATGCTACTGTCACTTCCTGAAAAAGCTGGACATCTGTCCTACTGCACACACACACACACACACACACACACACACACACACACACACACACACACACACACACACACACACACAGACACAGACACACACACACACACACACACAGCTATAACACCAGCTCAGGTTGGTTAGTGGGGTTTTCTTGTGTAAATGTGATCTCAGTTTGACTCGACACAGCCTAGAAAGAAAGCCATTATAGAGTGTTTGAGATGACCCTCTGTAACTCTACGTATCATGGTCTTCAATTGCGGTTTGGTTTTTATTACGACAGCAGGACTTAAGAGAAACCTCTGTCCGTCTCCGAACGCGACGTAGAGAAAGCTGAAAGTGGACAGTTGATGAAATGGCGATTTACGCTGCTGTAAAACTCTCAGCCTGAAAGAAGTCTGTGTGTGTGTGCGGGTATGGATCCTGTTACCCAAGGTACCCACATATTAAATCACACACACACACACACACACACACACACACACACACACACACAGCCTTTGTATTGATTTATATTGACCCATGGTTTGTGGTTTGGAGGGTCGGTCATTAAATTAAAAACACCAACGGAGAAACTGATGACTCCTCCAGACCACAACTCTCTGTCTGTGTGTGTGTGTGTGTGTGTGTGTGTGTGTGTGTGTGTGTGTGTGTGTGTGTGTGTGTGTGTGTGTGTGTGTGTGTGTGTGTGTGTGTGTGTGTGTGTGTGTGTGTGTGTGTGTGTGTGTGTGTGTGTGTGTGTGTGTGTGTGTGTGTGTGTGTGTGTGTGTGATAGAGTAGTAGTACGACGACGACGACGACGACG
>NW_011362918.1:34404-49833 GCF_000735185.1 Notothenia coriiceps | reverse complement strand
TCGAGTGGATGTCTGTGTAGACATGTGTTACGTGCTCCCCTCCTTGTTTTCTTTGTCTCCCTGCTACAGGTGCACCTGGTCGGACCCTGGCTCCGCCTCTGCGCAGGTGCACCTGGTCTGCCCCTGGCTCCGCCTCGGCCCAGGTGCACCTGGTCTGACCCTGGCTCCGCCTCTGCCCAGGTGTTCCAAATTCCACTCAGCCGTGTATATATAAGGAGAAGCTGGAGGGGAAGGATGTCTCGCCTGTCCTAATGCCGGGAGACACTCTCCTCAGAATACCTCTTTTGCCATTTTGAGCTGTAGGCCATATTTTTGCAGATTTGTTTATGTTTAGCCTGGAGGACCTGGTAGTCCAGTTTTCGCGGCTTTATTTAGTTTCCCATAGGGTTTATATTTGATTTCTGGTTGGGAGGGGGGGGGACTCTGGGTCCTACGGCCCGTGGTGTAGCCGGGTGTGGCTGGCTCGGGTTCTCTCCTTCTGTTTGTTCCTTTTGGCCAGTCCTCCAGACCTCTTTTTGTTTCCCGTTTCGCTTGTGTGAGCAAACGGCTGATTATCAATAAATGCTCGTTACCAAGTACCGGTTATTGCGCGTATTCTTTCATGTTGCAGGTCTCAGCACGAGCCACTAACACGGAGTAGAGGTTGGGGCCGTAACAACATGTCCAAGACACTGTGAAATGTACTCGTACTGTAAATAAATGTACTGTCGATTGAGCTGATTGAAGTGTGTAGTTATGGTAAAATCCCAGTTAACTAGTCAAATTTAGAATATATTATCGTATTATTTACATTTGTATATTTACAGTAAATTACTGGCTACTGTGTTGCATTACTTCTACAGTAATAATGTGAAAATACAATACTGTAATTTATGTACAGCAAGGTACCATAATACAACAGCTCTGTACTGCTATATCACAGTAATTCCATGGGCATGGCAACTGTAAAGTCACAGTATTTAGTTGTACTTTTATTCTAATTTTACTGTAAAATATATATAGTAAGTTACTGTGAAATATTTACAGTAAATTACTGTGAAATCCATGCAACTAGTAGCCAGTAATTTACTTTAATTTTACAGCCAAACATTTTACAGTGTACACATTGGTTAAACATGTATAAGCAGAGTTGAACATAGTTATAATGTTATTTAGGTTGCAAAGGGCGAAGGAGACATCACACATAGACACTGTTGACGAGCGCCCACAATGACAAGCAGACGCAATTATCAAAGGACAGATTCACCTGCTGATCTTCAAAGGTCTCCCCTCATTTTTAATCCATCTCCCATTCCTCTCTGCATCTCAACCTCTCAAGCTGTCTGTCAGTTCTGATGTCTCTCTCTTCATCTGCCTCACAATCTATGCCGCCTTTTTCTTCTTCTTTTGTCTCTTGCTTGCCACTCTCAGCGTGATGGCTCTTTGCACCTTGGTAGGTTTGCTTTTCAATAAGCAGCAGGCTGATGACATTAATCACATTGCCAGCAATTGCTTATTTAGAAGAGATGTGGCTGGGGATAAAAAGTAAATTGATATCGCCTTCCCTGTCTCACTAGTATTTAGTCGGCAAGTAAGAGCCTGCTTTGCCTTCCTGCTGCCACATTTTTCATTTGTCTCTGTCCCTCTTTAAGGCCTTTTATTTCAGACGGTAATCTCTTCTCCCTGCTTTACCGTGCGATAAGCCTGCTTTTGATGCTGTATGCACTCTCGAATATTTTTCAGAAATGTACTTGTGTACTGTTAGGAATGTTAGTGTGTGAATTACTCTGACTCACAATTTTTTTAAATGCAGATAAACCAGTTGAAGTATGCATTGATTTATAAAATGGGAATTGTATTCAACTAGAAGAGCCACTAAGCTGCACCTTCAGATGCTAAAGAAATAAATGCCCACTTGAGGCTGGCTCCAAAAGCGAGTCAATCAACCCATATGTTGAAGTGGCCATCTAAACAGTATCAAATTCCCATGTTTACAGCCTGGTACAACAGACGGCCCCACGTACAGGGATAGATTTATTTTTTAACTCACTTGTTCTAAATATGTTAAGGCTAAAAGTGAGTAAGTATGTAAACGACAAAATGACAACAGATCTACACAAACCTTAAGGTGATTTCACAAATACTACGGCCATATGTAATACTGTATGTGTTTGATGTTTGTATATGTCTATGAGAGACATCCATAAATGGGTTTTCTAATTATTCTAGGCAATCTATAGATGAATCAATATTACATTAAAGCTTTTTTAATCAATATATGTTATAACAAATAGAAATCACCAATATGCAATGTAAAAGTCGCATATTTTTATTACCTGAACAAGCAAATTCAATCCAGCTGTACAGAGCTTTAAATCTTCGCTCATGTGTTTGCTCAGAAGTTCGCCCCAACAACTTAAAGGTGGAAATATGTCAGTGTTGTGTTTCTAAATTGTTTCTGCTGCCACAATATTCAAAAAGCTTATTGCAGGTTTACACCTACACAGACTGGAGTGCAGCATATGCAGGCACAACACTCTATAATGCCTACAGTATGATTATAATGTTGCTGGTAGTTGTGGGTGCCTGCTAGCTAAGATTAGATGAAGTGAGTTAATTAAAAGATCAGAAAGAGAAGGATGGACGCAAATCTGGCCTTGGCTAAATTTAATCTTCAGGTCAGTTATAAAAGATAGAGAATACTGTGTACAATTGGCTGTATACAAGTTGCCATTTGGTTTTGAAGCATTACTAAATGTAATCAGGTAAGGGCTTACACTGAGATATAAATCACAAACTACAGCAACAGTATACTTCAGCTTCGACTGATTTTCAACTCTCCCTGCTCACATTGTTCTCAACCTCTTTGAGTGTGTGTGTTTCATGGTTGTCTCCTTTTTACACCCCTATTGAAGTGTTCCCCTCTCTTCCTAACATTTCTCCGTCTGCAGCTCTCTCTAACAAGCCACGCAGACTAAAAGGCAGAGGGGGAGAGAACTTCCTATTCACAAAAGTTTCTCTATGAAGCTAAAAATACTAATGCCTCTCTGCGACATCTCATTACTCAGTAGGCTTCCAGATGCAACCACACACACATGCAGATCGGGCGTCAGACTGAGCAAGATGTCGGCTTATTGAGTAACAGGATGTACTTCATTATTTCAAAAGGATTGTGCCTGTTGGCATTCAGTTACATATCAGAGTTATGAAGATTAAAAAGCTTTATGTGACTGCACTGATAAAGAATGACCTTTTTTTTTTTAAGATGACGGCCAATGTCGAAACACATTAACCCTCCTTATTTATATATGCACCCACACACACGCACACACACACACACACACACACACACACACACACACACACACACACACACAGTCTCGTCAAAGGCCACTCCAGTTTTGTTGTACGAGAGCCCTAACGTGACATCACTTACGGTTTCTTGACACCATAAATGAGTCTACTTTGTTTGTTTGTTTGTTTGTGTTTGTGTGAGAGAAGATCCAGCGTAGCTTTAGCCCGAAACTTGTTCACAACACAAAACACTGGGTAGTGATGAATCGTCTTATCTCAGCCCTAATTGACTGGTATATAATAATTCCTGTAGGGGTAAATTACTTGTTATTGTGTGTGTATCTGTGAGTGTCTTGCTGTGTGAGCTAGTAGCTGAATGTGTTCCCATCCTTATTACGATTTAACTCAATTAAAAGCTATTTTGTTTTTTAAAATGTCTAAATTAATGAGTGGTAAAACAACATCTTGTACGCCTCTTAATCTATTTTGCTGCTGCCCATCCTTTTTGATAAAAGCGATATCCCTAGTGTATTTGTATGTCCTCACACAATCATAGAGCCTCCCAAACCTGGGGGCACAAGTGTGTGTGTGTGTGTGTGTGTGTGCGTGCGTGCGTGCGTGCGTGCGTGCGTGCGTGTGTGTGTGTGTGTGTGTGGGCAGCAGTGAGAGGGCCTCAGGATGCTCGCTACCTCTAGGGATGTGAAGTGTCGTCAAAAATAGAGAGCTTTCACAGTGTAGTTCACTGCTTGTGTCTGCATCCACAACAGATTACATTGCGTCCACTCCTTCCTTAATTGCCTGCTCCAGTTCTTAATAATAACAATAATATCTTACACTGTGCGGTCTCCCTTATTGGGACACGGCGCTGGAACAAGCACCTAATGAGCAACTAGTCTCTCATTGTAATATTTAAGTACACCATTAGTTTATCAGTCTGTCTGTCTATCTATCTATCATCACACATAGACAGAGTGAGGCCTGACATTTACAGCTCTGCAGCCCTGTGTGTGTGTGTGTGTGTGTGTGTGTGTGTGTGTGTGTGTGTGTGTGTGTGTAAGCGAGTGACAGATGGGCTCTGGTCATTTTCCCAGTAGAGTATACACTCTACAGATGCTGCCATCGAGAAAGGTGTCAACAGTAGTTTTCTCTCTCTTGTTTTCTCAAGATATCCCATAAGTTATGTAATAATCATTGTCCTCAATGACCACTCTAGATGCAAGAAACAACAACGTACAGTATGTATTCCCTACTTACACATAATAGTATTTTTTTCCATGCAAATGTATTTTGTTTGTAATTGGAAGTGTTCCACTCACTTTTAAGGAAATAATGTCCAAGTTACGCAATATCCTTTGCTGCACATTGCACGTCTTTGGACTATTTATCATATAACAAGTAACAAATATTTGAGTTTGCTTTTTTTTTCAATAAGTCATATGATAAAGGAAAAGAGGAAGTCAATATGACATGAGACATCTTTCACTAGAAGCCAACAGATGGCTAGCTTAGCTTAGCATAAAAACTTAAAATGTAAGCAAATCTACCTGCAAACACCACTAAAGCTTACTAACTAAAATGTGTATGTTATGTGATTTATTGGTACAAAAAATAGTTTAAAACGATTTCTTGGCAGGAAAATTATCATAACATTTTCACGTACATGACACCCTGAACATTTAATTTTAATTTAATCAAATTAAGTTAATAAGTACGTTTTTAAAGGTTTTCTTGTAGAGGGATGTATTTCCCCCTGTTTTTAGTGTTTGTGCTAAGCTACTGTGAGCTACCCAAGACTTTCAAATTAACAATACAGACATAAGTGTTTGATTAATCTCAAGAAAGCCAAAATGTCCAATTATACATTTAACTATGGGCTGGTTGGGATTTTCAACTTTAAGTCTAGAGCAGTCCAAAGGCTGGAAGGGCAATTTAATGAGCTGTAGAAGTAAGTTAAAGCATCGGTGAATCCATTAAAAAAATCTAAGCATACATTTTGCTGTCATGATTGCTCACTCCGTGGCTCCATCACACCTCATGTTCTGAACACACAAAGATGATCTACCACTGTAATGTTACCAAAATGCCTCCTTGGATCCAGTATAGCAGCACAGCTTTTAACCCTGAAGAGAGCCTGTGGCTGAGACGTCAGTGTCAATAAGCGTCATGCTACAACAGAGAACAGCATGTGGATTTTGATGTGCTCGTCTCCAACCCCCCCCCCCCCCCCCCGTGTCTGCACTTCTACCTTAGGGTGTGCACCCACATGCAGACGTTTCAACACGCTCACCTCGGTACGGCTCACCCAGCCGTGCACACTTAATATGTGGCTCAACTCTGCCGTGCAACAAGAATGGCTCCCTACGACTCAGCCTGTAGTCTTTCCCTCCGTCTCGTCCAGGCAGAAGAAGAGGGACGCACGGACTTAATAGAATTCATAAAACAAAGAATGGATTGATTGGTAAATGAGGCGTGAGAGGGGCCAGCGTAGAAATTAATTATTAGAGCGGCACAGTCCCAGCTTGTGATCAACAAGCGTGGACCTGTAGAGCCTTCTGCGCGTGTGTGTGTGTGTGTGTGTGTGTGTGTGTGTGTGTGTGTGTGTGTGTGTGTGTGTGTGTGTGTGTGTGTGTGTGTGTTTCCAATTAAATGCAGTGAAATTGAGAGGCTTGGCCTGTAGGAATCTAATTACCAGAATCCTTGGGGGGAAAAGGACAGAGAGACTTCAATGTGTCAACACAGTTTTTACGAAGTGTGTGTGTGTGTGTGTGTGTGTGTGTGTGTGTGTGTGTGTGTGTGTGTGTGTGTGTGTGTGTGTGTGTGTGTGTGTGTGTGTGTGTGTGTTAGAGTTGCATTTAATGTAGATTGTTTATGCCAGCCTCTTCACATCTCAGTTTATGCCTGTGTGTATGTCTGCCTGTGTGTCCGTGTTCAGTGGTTTTATGAGTGGCCGGGGCTAATGAATAAGGACGACGGAGAGGTGCTCAAAGGAACCGCGGCGTCATCAACAACCACAATGGCTCCATATGTCTGTCAGCCCCCGCTCTCGGGCCCTCAGAAAACACGACTGGCTTTAAAGAGAGAGATCAGACAGGTAGAGCGGGATAGATAAAGAGAGGGATAGATAAAGAAAGGACAGGAAAACAAAGCAGACAGCCACAGAATTTAGCTGTTTCATGTTCAATTATGCCTTAACCTGATGCTGGAAAATAGACCATTTCAAAGACTCCTGTTGTAACTTAGAGTGTGTCAAATCATGCATAAATATACTTTTTCAGGAGAAGTCCAGAGCACTAAAGAGTGTTCTGTTCTCAAATGTAAAATGTAAAACGCTCTCCTGAATAAATACATCGAAAATGCAACTGTTTGCTACAGCTCTGCATGTTCTGAATAGATCCCTTTTAAATGAATTACTGAATTCCTTTTTTTACATTGAAGACTTCTATTCAGGTTTTTTAATGAAGCATGCGAATGTCTGTCGCCATATTTTATGATATTTTCACCAAGAAAAGGAATTATATAAAAGTAGAATATGACCACCACACTGCAACTGTGCATTTGCAGATAAAGGGTTTAACCTGCATGATCAGACATGCAAAGTTAAAAGAAAAGCTACACATTTTAATGTCGATTCCTTTTTTCCATTTCAGTGTTATTGATGTTCAAAACTTCAAACATCACTAGACATTTTATCACTTTAACTTATACACTGATTTAGCATGGCACGAGTCTGCACTGTCACTTATTTAATACAACGTTACATCCTTTCTTCTACGGCCTCAAAATGTCAGCACATACACAAATGGACGTATACTCAGCCCACAAGGCTTCTCCGTTCCAAACTCCATCAATGTCATCTACAGCTGATGTTATTTGTCATGTATTATGACCACAGAAATTACTAATATTTCACGACGCCACATCATTAGTATCGTTATTAATGTATTGGTACATGTCAGTGTATACAGAGCAGAATTCAAATGTCACAAGAAGGATGACCTTAGTGCCAAGCTGAGTGTGATTCCACCCGCCAAATACTTTGATACACTAAGGGGAGGGAATAATGGAAATGACATAAAAGACACCCAATTGACAAAACAAGTACCTATAGATATTTAGAATGATAGATTGGAAGGCATGACTCTAAAACCCTTAAATCAGTCACTATATTGAATGGTCTCTTTGACCATTTGTGGCGGCTATAATTCACACACATGGTCACACCCCCACAGACCACGATCAATCACATTTATGAACACATAGACAGAGTGAGGCCTGACATTTACAGCTCTGCAGCCCTGTGTGTGTGTGTGTGTGTGTGTGTGTGTGTGTGTGTGTGTGTGTGTGTGTGTGTGTGTGTGTGTGTGCGTGCGTGTGTGTCCTCTGCCCTATGATGACAAAGAAGCAGAGATGAGATGAGATGGTTAAGATGTGATTTATTTCGTAACGATGGTAATGATAATTATAATGAATGTGACAGTAAGGCTGCTGATGAATGGGATGATGACAGTGATTGAAATGATGATGTTTACTTGTGATGATGATGATGATGATGATGATGATGATGATGATGATGATGATGATGAAGAGGATGCTGATGAGCAAAATGTCCAGTGTGATCATGCTACTGTTGTTAGTCATGATGACCTAGAATATGTTAAAAGTATAGCCTTAATGAAGAAATAAATATATGGCTTTTACAGAAGTTCTTGTTATATGCGACACTATGGAGAGGTTGCAGGAGAAAATATTTGTTGAGTTGAACAGTATAGAGGGGAGGGAGTGAGGGGGAATTGTATAACGGGCTTACAGCCAAAAGCAAGTTTACTTTGGACTCCCCTCCTATTAGATGTCTCTCTCATCTGCACACACACACACCCTCCGGCAACAGTCAACGTTAACACCCTAAATGTACGGTACAAGTACCTAGACTGAGAGAGAATAGAGAGGATGTGTGTGTGTGAATTGAACCACATATCAACAGCATGACTTGCTATGATGCAATAGCAGCCTAATGTGTATTTGACTGCATAATGTAAAATCAATCAATTCAATCACTGCTGTTGATGTGAGTTCAATCTCATCTAAAAAAATCAACCACTTTAATGAACTGCAGGGAATTAGAAACAAGGGTATAGGCTGACACGTAGGGAGAATAAAAATAAGGGTATTAGGTTTCTTGGATCTGTAGCTGCACACGATTCTTTAGACTGCATGTACGTAGATAGAGCAGTGAGCTGTTTTCTGCAGATAACTAGAATCATCCAGTCAAACGTCTCCCTGAGTCTCCGGACGGCTAAGTAAAGGCTGATGCTGTTTAACAGACTGTCCAAAACGGTCTGGCCTGATGCTGAAAACTCTGATGGAATTATTCAATTTGTTAAAAAAAAACATAGAATCAAATGTTAAATATTGTGATGCTTAAATGTGGATGCATTTGTAAAAGTGCATCCACATTTATAACCACTTAAAAGAGTTTTCCTTCACAGCCAAAAGAACAGCAAAAAGCATTGTTGCTGTGTTTTAGTGTTATTTACATGCATTGATTCTGTATCTCTATGTCCTCTTCCATACATCTTAACCTAAAATGAATAGCTTTTGATAAAATGTGTAATATTTTGTCTAGAATTGTTGAAATGATAACCATCCGCTTGATGGCGAAATGTGTTTAAATCATAAAACATACATAATTATGGCCCTATGTGGCCGTAAAGGGAAAAATTCAGAAGTTCCTTGATCATGTCTAGATATAACTTATTGTTGGAGAGCTTATGATGTTATTTATAGGTGTGGATTTATTTTAAGAAGGCATCCTAACCTGCATTTGATCAATCTGTATATTATGAAGCGTAGATGATCAGAAGGGATAGTCTTGTTGTTCAAAAACCCACAACTAATTTATTACCCTGCAAATATTACCCTGATTTTGCATGAATCATACCTTTTAGATGGGTCATTTTAATAATGATTTGTCATGATTGATAATAACAGCATTTACTCTTCCACTACAGTACATATCCCTCACGAGTGCTGAGTGCTCCATTAAATCATGCAATCAACCATGCAGAACAGCAATAGACGAGGAGGAAGTGTCACTCTGACTTTGGAAACAGGGTCGAAAATCTTCATGGCAGGGGTTCAGTTTGTTCACATCAGCGAGCAGCGAGCAGAGTGGGGTTGACCGACAGGATATGGTGTCCGTCAAAATGGCTTAGTGACGGTAGAGCGGGCCTGAGATGGCTTTCCTTACTGGTGTCAGCCCTGACAGGTGACAAAACCGCTGCAGCAGAGGCACGCCAACACACCACGTGGTAGTCTGTGTGTGTCCGAGAGATCAAGAAGGAAAAGGTATCTGTGGGTGTGTTTGTGTGAGAGTGTGTGTGACAGTTTAGTGATAAGCAAACAGACTTGGATTCAATAAAGAAATATCAGGTCATAAGGTGTTGCTGACAAGGGGGAGTTTTTGGGGTCTTGAAATACAACAATTTTACAACATCATAAGGATAATTTATGCTATAACAAATAAATGGTAAAGAAAAAACGCTTCTTTCTTTGGTACAGTTGTGCGTCTTTTGTGATTTTGAACAGGTCGTTTAATGTTGGAATGTCAGATTTACTAAAAAGGGAGTTTGGAGGCAAATCAAAATGGTGGAATGTGTGACGTTTGGAGCCAGGTTAGTAGGTAATGTGGTGAGCAATGGACAAACTGAGGTGCCTTCTGGGTGAGATCCATTTTCAACCAACACTGATAATGGTGGCAGTGGTGGGCGAGCATTTAATACACACTATATTTCTCTAAAACCACTCTGTTTGGGGACATTTGAATCTAAATACCTCAACTGTTAGCTCCTGTGTTATCAATTATCTGTATTAATAAGTGCTGATATTTACCATAACATGAATTTGTGTTGAGGAGATCAATACCACTCTCACATCTGTGTCGTAATTATGAGGATTCTCGCTATTAGCACGTTAGCTTAGCTTAGTATGCAGACAGGAAATAGCTAGCCAGGCTGTGGCCAAAGGTAAAAAGTCTGCCTACCAGCACCCTACAATCTCACTCTATTTTGTATTTCATCCATGAACAAATACAATGTCTCCTACTGTTTCAACTCTTTTTGGTTAAAGTCTGGTTCACTTTTCCCCCTCAAGATATATTTAAATCAGGAAAATGACATCATTATGGATACTGTACATATTCTGTTATCTGCCTGCACTGTATTACAAAGTGTCATGGGCAAGTCTCCAATAATCCAACTGCACATTTTATTTACAGAACAAACCACAGCTTAACCAGCAACAACGATCACCCGCTGTGAATTCAGAAGACTTGACAATAATCCATGACACCAACAACACATCACTCTAAGTACATACACCTCCACCCCCTGCTGTTCAGTATACAATCAGCTATAATTGGGGATGTTGTTGGGCTTGTCAACAGAGATTAGCTGCAGGTGTGCGTCTGTGCGTGTGTGTGTGTGTGTGTGTGTGTGTGTGTGTGTGTGTGTGTGTGTGTGTGTGTGTGTGTGTGTGTGTGTGTGTGTGTGTGTGTGTGTGTGTGTGTGTGTGCAGGGGGGGTTGTTAAAATGGTTGCACCTGAGCACACTGAGGGAGAGCACCTGGATTAAATGTGACACTCTTAGGACACATCGTGTGCACTCACATGAAGGAAGTCTGAATGTAAACAAGGGAAACAAAACACAGACGCACATATTGTGTTCTCTTTTGGCTCCAAAAGAAAAAGAAAATAAACAAATATATCTTCACACTCGTTCATCTTACACTATTTTGCCTGCTAAATGACTCTTGCATGAGGCCAATGACACATATGTCACATACTGTTATGTCAGTGTATTTACATAATTCCAATACAGCAATAAGTACAGTGATTGTCGCTGTGACCAGATATGACAGCAAATACTATTGTTCTTGACCTGTGAGTGAGGCAAGCATCCAATAGAGAATATGATTCATATTAACGTCTGGTTCAGGCTAGCAAGCTGAAACTAAAACACTTTCAGAATAAGAGACCAAAGGCAACCGAGCTGAGGCAGGAAAAAGCTTGAAGTCCAGATAAATCCAACCTCGCCTGCCTATTGGTGTCATATGTTGCTGTCAGAGTGGAGACAGAAAGGGCAGCTGCTGCTCTTTTATAAGGATCAAAAGGGAGCACCCTGATTGGCTGAGCCCATACATGCAACTTTGCATCAGTCAATTATGCAGTTCTGAAAGTATGCTATTATAATGTATTGTCCATTGTTGCGTTTTTATACCAGGGAAGTCATTTCTAAATTGTCTCCCGAAATGCTAGCTTTGTTAAGCCAACAATAAAACTTGTTTTCTCTTTGTTAAACAATGTGAGTGAAGCATTTATACCGTTTCCTGTCACTGTCTATCCCTCTGGACGTGTACCATTCACTTATCAAACATCTATTGGCACATGTAGTCGTGAAGACTGCGCCCTATGCCAAATACATATGTAGTTGTTTTTCGTATTTTATTCACTTGGACGGTCGGTTTAAACTCTGTTTTCCTCTTTTGATAGCTTTAAAATTGCTACTCAAGTAAATATAACCCGAGCAGCTGTATTCGTATACTGTATGTGCTGTAGTAAAATACAATTATATGTTTGTGAGATGTTTATGCCATTTTGTTGACCCCTGTATTTGTTTCTGTGATCTCCCATTTTACGCTTCTTTGCATGCAATCTGTCGTGTACAGACACACAAACACCCCTATGGTCCCCTCACACACACCTTTGGTCACACTCACGTTCAGTATGAAACAATAGCAGAGCCTCTGGGTGAGTGTACATGATTCAACAGCCTTGGCTGCCGGTGGCATTCTCAGTGACTCATATTTCCAGGAAGAAGGATAGAGAGAGAAAGAGAGAAAACGAGGGGTATGAAGTTAAGAACACCGGGATTTATAACACTAATACTTCAAGCAGGCCAATCAAAAACCAGTGAGCATTGTTTCAAACTATTACTTGTGATATATTTTTGCAGGACAGTGGCGGATAAATTCTGACAATGAATTCAAAGTCAAACTCTTGAAAAACTTGATTTAGCAACATGATGTCAGACAATTTAAAAGCATTATCTAATCGCTCATGTTGCTTAAAGACATCTTTCTCTTGCACATTATGTTTCTCTTTCCTTTGTCTCGTCTGCGTCTTACTCTCTCTGCTGGAGTTTGTCCCTGAACCCATCACATGTCCTCTTTCTTTGTTCACCATCATAGAATATCGACGGTCACAGCTACCAAACCTCTCTTCCACTCTCTCTCTCTCCCTCTCTCCCTCACTGCCTTCACAGGAGGCTCTCAGGACGCAGTATGTGGCTGCCCTCTCCTCACAGTTGTGGAGCCTAAACCGATCGTTTCACCTAACTGAATAATACCAGCATTCACCGCAGACCCACTCCCATTCGCACAGGGTTCCTCTCCCCCTCCAGCCGTTTCATTTTCATCCCTTCCCTTTCTTTATGTCTCCACTTACATCTCCCCCGATCATTAACCCTCCAGTTCTCCTCACCCTCATCTTTTAGTTTAGTTTTTACACCTTCCCTTGCTCCAATATCTCCTTTTTTGTGTGCTTTTATCCCTGGATCCTCTTTTTGTCTTCTCTCTCTTTCAATCCCTTTTCATATGTTTCTCTCTTATGCATCTTGTTTCTATACACACACCTTTCCCTTCTATTTGCACCACCCCCTGTTACTTTCAGGTCATTGTGAGCTGCTGCTACAAAAGAGCCATAAATGCCCTCTCTCTGCCCCCTGCGGTGAACCACAATATAGAGGCCAGACCTGACGTCCGATTGTGTGTGTGTGTGTGTGTGTGTGTGTGTGTGTGTGTGTGATCTAGCATGCTTCTAAAGTGTGTGTGTGTCTGGGGGGCAGGCGGTGCAGAGAGAAAGAGGAAAAAAGGGCGATCGGGAGGCTAGTGCAATGCCACCTGGCTCCAAGGCAGTCATCTGCTCTGATGGGGCGTGTGTGTGTGTCAAGGAGAGTGTGTCCTGTGGGTGTGTGTGTGTGAGAGACAGTGTGTGTGTGTGTGTGTATATAGAGTGTGTCCTGTGGCTGTGTTTGACGGGGAGAGTGTGTCCTGTGTGTGTGTGAGAGTGTGTGTGTGTGTGTCCGTGAGTGTGTCCTGTGGCTGTGTTTGAGCAGTCCAGTCGTCCATTAGTTTGCCTTGAAAAGCCCCTATGTTGCCCTTCTCCTTGTCCCTCTCTCCCTCTCTCTCTCTCTTTTTATCTTTCTGGCATGTTTTGTGCCGGCAGCGAACATGTGAGCGAGCTTGAAAACACACTGGACGCAAAGTGAATATCTAGCGAGCAACAGAGAAAGAAAGACGGACAGTGACCACGTTTGGTCACACGGACTTCAATGTGAGCAATAAGGAGATAATGTGTGAAGCAGAGCGAGACACAAAGCTGAGTCCCGCCCCCCCAACTCCATTATTACGTTATTGGGGCACCTTGGATTACATCATTGGCCATTTACAAGAGGATGAAAAACCCTGGAAGTCACGACTGAATAAATCCTAATGAGTCGCAAAAAATAAACTTCTTAGGCACGTTCTCTGGGTTTCATTTCCCAAGAGCCATTTATCTCTAAGGGTTCTTTATCCACTCGTGTGTTTCTCTCAGGGTTAATTGCACCTATGAAAACTGCTGACAGTGCTGTTTTTATAGTCGTTTAAATAAGGTTGCATCCTTAAAAATAACTGCACATTTCCCACCTCTCGTTTTCAGCCAACTCCTACATTAAAAGATACATGAACACGATGTCAAATGTGATTATCGTCCATCAGACTAAAGGCCCGGACACACCAAGCCCATTTTGGTCGATTGGTTTGTCCCGCACCGTCGTGTCTTGTCAGCCGTGCCGACACCTTTTCGGCCGAAAACCCACGGATTCAACATGTCGAATCGGTGGGTTTTCCAAAAGTAGTCGGCCAAATAAATCACTCTGATTGGCTGTTCAGATTAGCGAATCAGTGCATGAGAAGTGAAACGGAAGTGAGGGACCCAAACAAACGATTAAGAAGGCAAATCTGAGATTTCATTGAACTCCAGCTCTCGACACAGGTTGGGGAAAGCCCCGTGAGCTTCTCGCTGTAGAGGGAACATGGAACACGCCATTTGTTGTTTGTTTATATCACGCAGTCTGTTCTTCTTCTCTCGGTTATCACGCAGTCTGTCTTCCGGTTGTTGCCTCTTTTGAATGACGAATACACACTACCGCCACCTGCTGGTAGGGAGAGGTATTGCCACTCACGCATGCGCAGTTCGTACGTGCTGCTTGGCCGTCGGCTGAAGTCTTCGCGGTGTGTTCCAGTGCGACACATGGCCAAGACGCAGAGACGCGAGGCGACGCATCAGTCGGGTCCGTCTGTGTGAGTTCTTTGGTGTCAGCTTGGTGTGTCCGGGCCTTAGCAGGAAGGTCTTCAGCCTTTATTTGAAAGACCCCAGGGTTGGTGTTGTGTAATAATAATAATACACTTTATTTATATAGCATCTTTCCAGATTGACGCAGCCCAAAGTGCTTTACAGAGTTTGACGGGAAATGACAATAAAAAGTGAGGAACATAATTAAAAACAAGGCATAAAGAAACAGAGTTATATCACTGAACCATAAATCAGTAGAACAATAAAACATGAACACATGAACAGTGGTACTACTAAACAAAGTACAGTTTCCCCAAATGATAAGCCAAATAAAAAAGATAGGTCTTTCATTTACTTGAAAAAATGTCCAATTGAAGTTGCTGCGATTTGAAAGCAGCCTCCCAGTGTTCTTGTAATGCGCTCTAGGTACTTCTAAAAGTGAGATATTGGAGGATCCGAGTGTCCTTCAGGTTGATGGTGTCACGGCCCGTCCACACGGCGGCGTGCGTTGAAGCTTCAGCGCTTCTGCCCATTCACTTTGAATGGGCAACGCTTTGCCGAACTGTATTGTGGGAGCGTTGCTTCACTTTGCTCGCTTCAAAAGTTGAGCAAAGTTCAACTTTTTGAAGCTTCGACGGAAGCGTCAGCCAATCAAAATCATATGCCAGAGCAAGCTCTAGCCAATCAAAATCATATGCCAGAGCAAGCTCTAGCCAATCAAATCATATGCCAGTACAAGCTCTAGCCAATCAAATACATATGCCAGA
>NW_011362918.1:33321-34380 GCF_000735185.1 Notothenia coriiceps | reverse complement strand
AACTATTAAGAAGGCAAATCTGAGATTTCATTGAACTCCAGCTCTCGACTCAGGTTGGGGAAAGCCCCGTGAGCTTCTCGCTGGAGAGGGAAAATGGAAGGCACACTTTTTGTAGTTTGTTTATATCACGCAGTCTGTTCTTCTTCTCTGGGTTATCACGCAGTCTGTCTTCCGGTTGTTGCCTCTTTTGAATGACGAATACACACTACCGCCCCCTGCTGGTAAGGAGAGGTATTGCCACTCACGCATGCGCAGTTCGTACGTGCTCGGCTGAAGTCTTTGCGGTGTGTTCCAGTGCGACACATGGCCAAGACGCAGAGACGCGAGGCGACGCAACAGTCGGGGTCCGTCTGTGTCGGTTCTTTGGAGTCAGATTGGTGTGTCCGGGCCTTTAGACAAATATCTAAGACAAGATGCAGGGGAAAAAACATTAGAAAAAACATCACAATCTCTGAAGAGAAAACATGATAAAGACCCTCTAACGTACATTTGACCTGGGATTTAGCTCTGTATTCAAACCGAGGATTGACTGGTGCATAAAACAGTGCTTCAGTCTGACTTTATCGAACGGTGGGACCCTGTATCTCTGATATGAAGGCAACAATTCATAATCACTGTTGGACAGCCTAAATATGTTGTTATGTGTGTGCTCTGTGTTACAAGAAGGTGTGTTATGGACTCCAACCACTCTCTGCTCTTCCATTGCTTTCTGATCGGTCCATTCCCCCGTCAACGCATTCCTATTTGCTATTTTACAGCTGGTAATCGGTAGTGTTGACAGCAGGCGAAAAAAACTAAAGTTGACAATGAAACAGAAACAAATGTTTGACGGAAGGAAGGATCAGAAAGACCATCTGCCCACCGGGAAATGTCCAGTCCGCCTCTCCCACCTGCCAATCAGTGAGAACCAAGAATTCTCGGTGGCCACAACTGAAATCTGGTGGTCCTCAACTCTAGCCATTAGATCAGCGGTTCCCAACCTGTGGGCCGCGGCCAGGGGCAGACTGGCCATCGGGACGTTCGGGACGAATCCCGATGGGCCGGTACTGAAGTGGGCCG
>NW_011362918.1:33067-33291 GCF_000735185.1 Notothenia coriiceps | reverse complement strand
TTAAAACTACAATACCCATGAGCCTCAGCTAATGTTCCCCCACAGAAGCCAGAGCTGCAAATACAAAATAAAAGCTGTAATAGATACCAAATGTCATAATTGTCAAGAAAAACAATGAAAAATGCAGTTCGTACGTGCTGCTTGTCTTTGCGGTGTGTTCCAGTGCGACACATGGCCAAGACGAAGAGACACAACAGTCGGGTCCGTCTGTGTCGGTTCTTTGG
>NW_011362918.1:29867-32988 GCF_000735185.1 Notothenia coriiceps | reverse complement strand
TTACGTTGTGTGTGTGTGTGTGTGTGTGTGTGTGTGTGTGTGTGTGTGTGTGTGTGTGTGTGTGTGTGTGTGTGTGTGTGTGTGTGTGTGTGTGTGCTCTAACGGTGGGAATGTGTGTGTGTCTGGGCACGTAAGGAAGGAAGGAGGTGTACACGTAGGCGAGTGTCACTGGAATTACTAAACTGCAGGTCTGCCTTGACCCAGGTTAAAAAAATAAACGACATCTTCTTCTCATGTGCAGACATTTTTGCAATGCTCCCTGCGGTGTTTGCTCTTTGAACAGCAGCAGCGAATATGTTAACTTCCTGTTGGTTGCTTCCAAAGATCGCAACCCTGAAATAGCTGCAATACAGACTCAAGGACATCAGCTGCTGAACATCCAACCCTGTGTAACTCAGTGTGAATGGCACTCACATTTACAACATGAGAAATTAGATCATCCCTGGTGGATACTGATACCAAAATGTTTCTGAGAGTTTTGATAAAACGTTTTTTTTTTTTTTTCTCAAGTGGATAGAAACCAACACAACTGCATCATTTTTAAGGAAAACTTGCATTTCGAACCTACAGTAAGTGTAACAATGTGAACTGTGCTTTTGCTGCTAGCTCCAATCAACATGACAAGTGCTAGAGGCAGTAGAGGTTATACACCCCTGCTGAAAGCTAACATCAATACAAGGGAAGGGAGGGGGACGGATATGAATGATCAGGCTTATTGATGCTTTGCTCCAAGGATCAGAGTTCACTTAAAACAACTGCCAGCTGCCTCTCATTGTGCCGCTTCAGGGCATTTCATTATTGTCAGGCTTTAAGAGCGACCTCAGTATTAGCGGGAATTCTTCCACAGCATGGACACAAGAGATTTATTTTGGGAAGGCAGATCGGAGGTCCATTTCTCTATAAATTGGACTAATACAGGGGCAATGTGATTGTCTGTGAGCGCAATCCAATTATATTACACTGTACACTTTAACTTGGCAGTTTTATTCGGAGTCACTGGCAATGGGTGCAGCAGGAGTGAGCATACATTTTGAGTAAAATACAAGAAAACCACTGGCAAGAGTCAAGGTTAAGTCAAGGCCTGTTGCTTTATCCTAAAATATTTGAGGTAGTGAAAAAATAAATATGGGGTAAATCCATCATCCAGCACTTAGATCTAGAAACTTCATTCTGCGTTAGATGCAAGACACACAACATCACATTCTCCCTCAAAAAAGGAGAAGAGGGGAGAGGAAAGGAAAGGAAAGGAGAGGAGGAGAGGAGAAGAGAGGGGGCGGCCACTCCAGTGAGATCACGCTCATGGTCTCATCTGATGTTTGTTCCACTGTAACTCACACATTTTCTTGGAAAAAAATCAATAGATCAATCAATAAAAAAGAGCAAAATGTCACATTACATATGTAACATTTAATATTGTCAGTTTTGATTCTTGGCTGCATCAGGAAAGGTGATTTGTTTGTTCCCAAACCGAGGCCTTCACTAACTTTGTGTGCGTCAGTGCTGTGACAAAAGACGGTTCAGCACCATGGAAAGCATCAACATATTTAACTGCTGATTATGGTAGGTTGCAAAGTACACCAGAAAAGGAAATGTGTTGTTATTAAAAAATATATGATTAAATAAATAAATATCTTGTGAGTACATTAAATAATGAACATGTTCCAGGTGTTGCAGACTGTTCCTGAACTACATAAACGCATAAAGCACTGTAATCTGAGCATAACCACACGGTGAACATATTTGCAGAAAAAACGTTGTATTACAAACAAATAAAGCTGCAAAATAAGCGAAATGTGTATACAGTACGTATCAAAACTGCCGTTTGTTTGGTAACGCTGTTAAAAAAGCTGCTGCGAGGTATTTTGAACAGCAACTTGTTTTTAGAGAACAGTTCACAAAACCTGAAGGTAAAAACTGCAGCAGAAATGCACTTGTCTGATCGGTGAGGCTACAGGTCTAATGAAAAAGCAACACCTCTGCCTCACGCTCAGCTTTAAAGAAAACAAAAACATTAGGACTTGAAGGTAATTACATCAAAATGTGAAGCGAAAAGAGGCCAAACTTACCTTGACTGACATTAAAAAAGGTGTGTCCAGGATTCACTGAACAAAACAGCCGAGGTTTCGCCTTCTCTGAGACACCTGGCCGGTGAACACCATGGAGTATCAGTGTACTCTGGCCATGAATGGAATCGGTGCACACGGAGGCATTTCGGCGAGAAAAAGCAAGAACGTCGTAGAGATGCTGCGGTGCAAAGCCCGTCTCCCCGAGACAAAATTGGGTTGCGCGTTGCGACTGTGTTCGGTGCGCACTGGTCTCCAATGGACTCACATTTCCAGAAAGCCAAGAACAAAATCAAAAGGCAATTCTCAGAGTGTTTTGAACCAGCCAAGTTTTCTTTGGGGAATCCTAAACGACCATCGCGAAGCGGTAAATGCCAAAGATAACCAATATGTTGAGTTCCACTTTAAGCTGTATGCGCGAAGGAATTTGTGAACACTTTTTTTTTAAAACGACGGTCACGTTGTTTGAGCACACTGCAAAAAATCCCACGAGCGAAAAATATTTGTCCGATCTAACATGTCTTCTTTTTTTCCGTTTTCCAAATTAGCACGATGAACATATCACATCTTCTCAGACAAAAAGAAAATCAGAGCTCAACTTTCTTATTCCCAGACGTTGTATCCAAAAGGCGTGCCCGTTTTCAACCCCAATTGCAACAGTTAATCACCTGCAGGCTAAAAATAAATAAAAAATACAAAAACAATAGTACTTGCTGTCATATCTGGTCACAGTGACAATCACTATTGCTGTATTGGAAAACAAATTATTTCTACGAGGACAGGCTCTCCTTCATCATTCCTCACGATGTAGAGGCGCCTCTGTGCAGCCAGCCTGTTCATACAGCCAAAATATCCCACGGAGGTTTACCCAGGGATTGTTTCACAAAAATAACAACCAATGCCTACAAATGTCATGCACTTGGAACAATCAGATGCTTAGAAAAAGTTGGTCGTTTCTTATTATTCCCACGCTCCATGGGTTTATTAATTTATCTCCGGCGCGTCAAAACCTCGTCTTGTGGTTCAATTCTCAGCAAAGAGTTGTGAGAGGAAGAGAG
>NW_011362918.1:22555-29536 GCF_000735185.1 Notothenia coriiceps | reverse complement strand
ATACCTACCCGGAGGGTTTACCCTAACCGGGAAGTTAGTTTCTCTAAAAATAAAAACTAAACCAAACTAGCCTACCAAACTAAGTCATGCACTTGGTAACGAATACTAGAATGCTTAGTAAAAAGTTAAAGGTTACGGTTTCTTTACTTTATTTACCCTACCGCCGTCCCTACTGGGTTTAGTTTAAGTTTTAATTACTTCCCGGCCGGCCGGTCCGTAAACCTAACCGTCTTCGTTGGTTCGTATACTCAGGGGAGAGAGACGGAGGGAGAGAGAGAGAAGGAGGGATAGAGGGAGTGACTCACATTTAGGGAAATGGGCGACAATCAGCTCCTGAACAAAGAGTAACACACTGCTGATTGGGGGGCATACTCCTCATTAAATAGCGGACACTGATTTATTTAGTCCCATCTGGAAAGTGCTTGTGTAACAGCAGTAAATCACCCTCTAAATTGAATTGAATTGAATTGAGTGTTACACTATATAGACAGGGAGAAGAACTCCGTTTGTGGCGTGCGGGAGAGAGACTCTGTGGGAAAATGGTGTATGGCAGATTTAATATTTGATAAGAGATGATTATCGGAAATCCTCATCACCAGTTCACACCAGCATTGTGATTTGAGACTCAAAAGGTAGCATGAGTACACACACACACACACACACACACACACACACACACACACACACACACACACACACACACACACACACACACACACACACACACACACACACAGCGGTGTATAACCTGAGCGTTTCCTGTCTTCATGAGATCGGACAAGCGAAGGCACAATCGCAGCGTGAACGCGAAAGACTCACGCATGGACAACTTTGCCTAAAACACCACGGGGCGGTGGAAGTGTGTGTGTGTGACGAAGCAACTGTGGATCATATTGGCAAGTGGGTGTCTGTGTTGTCTTGGCATATGAGAAGCTAACGAAGTGTTTGTTGAATAAAAAAAAAAAACTTGAAAAAAAACTTGAGTCAAGTAGATTCAAAGAGAGAGAGAGATCAACATATAGTAGGTTGCATTCATGAAATGCCTAATGCGGATAGTGGAGGGCATAACCAAACACACACACACAGTTTAGAAAGTCGTATTTTCTTTGTGTCGTGTTTTATATTCTTTCACCATGGACAGATAATAAGAGAGCAATCCCCTTTTGGCGTTGTCCAGCGTGCTGAAAATCACTGATCTGTTTTCACAGACTCCCTTGTTGCCTATTCTTCTGCCTTTACCTCCTCCAGGGGGGCAGAACACTTGTGTTTCTCACACACTTCCTGCCATGGGATTTTGTGCAGTTTTTACAATCTTTGACCATTTTGCGTTATCATATTTGAAATGGCAAGTGTCAATCCTCCACAGAACTTCAGGCCAAACCTCACTTTTATATTATCCATAAAATACTGTATGAAAATGTACATTTATTTAAAAATACTTATCTATTTTGGGGGTTATTCATTTTTTAGACTCATAGCAGATTGATGATGTAGGACCATTGCTTTATCACATTGTTTACCAGGTTTATAATGTGTGGAATAACAACATGCGCCAGAAGCTAAAAATGTTTTTCATTGTTTGTCGGCCATTTACCGTGCAGTAAGAGTGAAGCTGCAGATATTTCAGATCAATTAAACATTACTACATTCCTTCACATGCCAGCTCAGTCACACTTAAAGCAGCCAGCAAGTCGCTTTGAAGCTTAAGCACACGGGTACATTTTTAGACACTCTCTACATGTATTGACAGGCTGGAGGCATGAACATTGTATGTGTTTGCCATTGTGAAGTAATGACTAATTCAAGGCGCCATGTGCAAAAATACCCCCACTTGCCAGCTTGAGGTTAAGTGCGTTATTCATAAGTTGTGAATAATTGAAGTTTAGAGAGCACAGTTGGAACTGTGGGGGGATATTTGCTGACTGTGTGCTTTGTCTGGGTTGGCACTTTTGAGAAAACACAATGCTTGGGTCAGGCAATTAGTACAGACAGAACAAAGAAACATAGCTACTGTAGGTACCCTTAGTGTTTTAATGATCAAGAAGCCTCCAAACTGGTCTTGTTTAATCTAATTTGGATGTTATTAACACTGAAAATGTCCCTGACTTGGTTTTACTACCTGTCATTCTTTTTTTTGGTGAGAGACCTTTTGGCATTGCACACCTCATTAGGTTGCGCCACGTTCAGCAAATAGTGTGGGAATGTCTGTGAACAATGTGTAAATGAGAATTGTTGACATCATGTTGTATTGCATGAGATCACGGCACACCATGTAACCGAGTGTCACATCATATCTCGTCACATCAAGTCACTTGTGTCACAACAAAGCAAACAACAACACGGCAACAAGAGAGGGAAGCAACAAGACGCAGTGCAGCACCAAGAGTCATATGGTGCTTTCGCTTTGTGTAAAAACAATAACATTAGTGGATCATTTGACTACAACTTCAACTAAATTCAGATTTATTGAGGAACCACATTTTCTGTCAATCTGAATTTGTATACCACACATATGGCACCTAGCTAGTTGTGCAGAATACTGATACAAAATGAAAACATTAAACAGGACAAAATACTCCCACTGCCGTAACGTACTGAGAGACAGCGAAGAAATGTTATGGCTTTGTTTGTTTTTAAAATCAAGTATGTCAGTTTGGATGAGCAGGTTGATCAGGGTTGGTTTCCACAGAGATGCCAGTTGCACACAGCCTCAGGGGCTGCTGGGGAGAGATAGGCTACATCCCAAGGTGTGTGTGTGTGTGTGTGTGTGTGTGTGTGTGTGTGTGTGTGTGTGTGTGTGAATGTGTGTGGGGCTGTGTCTGGGTGTGAAACTATGCGTTGTCCCTGTACAGATAAGGGGGCAGTCCTGGAGGTATCTGACACATGGAGAGATGTGGAGGAAAGTGATTTATGCCATAGGCTCAAACGCCACGCATTTACTATCTAAACTCTGTTAAACAGTAGGAGGGCACTCAGAAAGCGCAGACCTCCGACAAGGCCATTTCCATGAGAGAAAAACAATTTGTCAAGACGCCAATACAATTTAAAGCCGTTCTACAGCTGCTGTCAACTTCGGAGATTTGACTTGTTAGCGAGTAAACTACAACCATCTCAATATAATCTCACATTGCAGGAAATATAAGTGTTCTATGTGGTATTTAAAGCATTTGCCAGTTTTTGCGTCTTCCCCTCAAACACGCACAAATGCACAGCACACCTGAAACCTGAACCCCCCCCCCGTGTCCTTATGAAACATTCAGAGTCCCACTTGACTGGACATGTGTTCACCTTTGAGTGGATAAGCCCTCGAATGTCTGTGTGTGTTTCACATCTGTCATGTCTAGGCCGCGCTGAGGCATCCTCACATGAGGGTCATGTTACTCTTTCAATGCCACTACACAAAGTTACTAGCAGAGAGTAGAGAAGGGAAGTTTAAGAGAAAGAAAAAACACTTTCAAGTGGACCTATCATGCTATATTTGAATAATATAGTGTAGGACCATACCTATATAAGGCATATTTAAACTTTTTATTTTTCAAAATACCAAACAGATCATGCATTTTAGCCATTCCTCATTTCGCTCAATTTAACACTGTCTTTGCATGGGCTGATTCTGTGAGAACAGCACCATCTACAGGCCTGGCATATGTACTACAGCGTCTCCAGCGCTTTCCAACGGCAATGTCCATGGCTGTCTCCTCCTGATTGGTGGAGTTGGCCCAATAGCCGTAGCGCCGCTTCTGTGACGTCACAGAAGTGTTCAAATCTGGATCAGTCTGTATCAGATCCGTTGCAGCCCCTTTTTAAGAGATTTGGGTATGGAGGAAAATAGAGAGGGTTGTGTTTTCTGACACTTGGTGAGTTCCCTGGAACACCGGGGACACATATTCATGTATAAAAGACGTACAAAAGTGCATTTTGCATGATAGGTCACCTTTAAAGTTAATTATCTTTCTTTTTCTGATTGTAAGCTTTTCCTATTTTCTTATATATTTGAATAAAATGTTGTAAAGCTACACACGTGTTCACACAGCTCCTTATAATAGTCGCTTTTGTCCTTGCACCATGGCATATCTCGCAATGTAAACATTTTTTTAATGCAAATCAAGTCCCTTTGAATGGAATAAAGTAAGGTTAAAACAGGAAAAGCAAAGAATCAAGGGTTCACAAAGGGGAGTAGAGTGAATATTATTGAATGAGAGGAGAAACAGGAGAAAGTACAAAAGAGAAGAGGAAAAAGAACCAACGGGGAGATAAGCAAGTTTGGGAAAGGTTGCAATAAAGTCAAAGGAAATAAATTCAAAAAGTTTAATTTTGTTATCTTAAAGTGTTCACATGAAACAGACCTGGGTGATTAAAACCTAAATACATTACATAACAACTCTGCGTCTGTTAAACCCCAACTGTAACGCTCTGCCCAGCGGACTGAAGGATTGTTTGTTTAGCTGTGAGCTGTTAGTTATTTGCTTTGGCTGCAAGCATTTGTGTTTCAAACTAAAATCGTAAACTAAACAATATATTTGTAATTGAATAATTGTAATTGCATCCTATCAGGTTTCAGCTGCTGTAAATATAACTCCATAATAACTTCAAGTGTTTAAGAGGTGTGTAAAGAAATACAGGAATGTTTTGTTTATATCATTGCATTGGACTTGTCTTTAATAACAAACTATTGAATAAAACGCTGTTAATGAACTTTATTCACATCAACTTATTGCTGTTGCCAATTGGACTTTTATTAGAAAACCCTTTATTTCTTTAAAGATAGGGAACATTTTAGATAATATGAAATGTTTAAGGCGTTTGCTCGATAAAAAAACATATCTGCAAGATTAAAAAAAGCACTCTCGGTCCTGCTGTCCTAAGCCACACTCATCACTTGAGGAAAAATCCATGTACCTGACATAGAGACATCAGCTGAAGAACTTAAACCAATTTAACTTGAATTTAAGTCTATTTACAGTATCTCCCTTCCTCTCCTGCACAAACGCTTGCACACACACACACACACACACACACACACACACACACACACACACACACACACACACACACACACACACACGCACACACACACACACACACACACACAGGCTAAAAACCTGCCGTCTCATTTCACAGTCTGCTCTTTACCTACCCAGAAACCCCCTGGAGGGATTTAGTAAATAGAAAGCTAGTTTGTACTTTCCATTAGAGGCTAATTCTATTACGCAGTTGGGTCTTATCGATCCAAACATTCACAGAGACATGCAAGAAAAGTAGCAAGTGGAGCACAGCGGAGGCCACTGTGGTTTCATGATGGAGGCGGGAAAAGGTGGGAGAGCGAGGGGTTGTGTTTGGTAGAGGGGTGAAGGAGCAGATAAAGGGGGCGGAGGGCGGGGGGGGGGATGAAATAAGAAATGAAAGAGGGAGCTGTATCTGCTACCACCCGTAAAACATGAACAAGCGTCACACTCAGATTGATAGCTCTGGCATCTCATAAACATTCACAATACTGTTATATCCTGTACGACATGACCACATGTGTGCGTGTATGTGTGTGTGTGTGTGTGTGTGTGTGTGTGTGTGTGTGTGTGTTTGATGCTTAACCCAGGCAGTTCTTGACCAGAGATGTGGTCACACCCGACTCACCCTACCTGAGGGGACGAGTGTGAGTAAAACTGAAGTAAAAGAGAGAGATTATAAGCCACATTTCTTCAGGAGATGCCAGTAGATGGAGGTTGAGAGAGCGAGAAGGTGGTGGCGAGGGGCAACAGAGCGGATAAAAGAAGAGATGAGTTCAGAGGGTCGGGGGGGGGGCCGGGCCATGGGGGAGTCAGTCAGGTGAGGCATGGAAGGGTGAGATATACAAACAGGAACATAAAAACACATGAATGTCATCGCTGCTAGGTAAAACATGTTTGTATCTCTTAGTATGTCCACTCGGTTGGAAATAGAACACAGAGACGGGTCCTGACCAAATAGGCTCAGTGAGCACACACTACTGAAAGAGGAGGATATGATTTAAAGAAAGACACTGGAAAAGCCATAGGGAGGATGAAAGATGTCAGAATAGGAGAAATACTATGGTACATTTATTTTTTAAGATGTGTTTATCGGCTGACATTTGCCTATTTTAACATCGTATTTGTTTCACGTTGTTTCATTGATCAAAAATGGTCTGATAATAAACTGTAATAATGTTTATGTAGTAACTATTGTTAAATAGTCTTTAACTAAGTTGTTATGTCAGCTTCTGTTGCAAAATTGCTGCACGATCTAAATAAAAAAACTCACTTTATTGGCAATTATATCATTATTTGGTCAATTTCCCCCTCTAAAATCAGTATTAGCCCTGGTGTCTGTCTATCTTCCAATTGCCCTTATTGTCAAACCTCCAATTCCTCACAAACATGAAAACAACTCTCACAGCATGTTTCACGGGAACACAGGAGAGGTAACGCCCCTAACGGAACGAAAGTGACTTTTAAATGAAAGCAACTGTGAGACAAAAAGGAAGATACGTGTTTGCAAGCTGCTGAACAAAGCAAGCCAACATTGGACCAATAGACAGATGGGGAAGAGGATGTCAAAGAACAAATGGTTTGAAACCCTCTCCATTTTTTAAATCCACAGTAAGCAAACTAACAAGGTGCTATACAAAGAGAACTGGATACAGCATCGGAGGAGGGTCCCCGTTCATTGAGAGTTGCTTTGTGGAAACCCATAAACGAGCCACTCAAAAGGTACCTGACTCTGGGCCCAAAGAGCATGTGTCCTTGAGTTTTCCGTAAGCCCCGCCTCCGATCCCCTGCTTTTGGCTCAGTCAAATTAATAGAGAGGGAAAATACCTCTTGATTTGGCTTTTAGAGCATTGTACTACTTGTTGACCCTTTATGATTCAAATGAAGGCTATCAACGGGTTAGTAATGGGTGGTTTATTTAGCTTTAAAGAAACTATCCACTGATTCACAGAAATCTTTTTCCCAATGTAAATCAAAT
>NW_011362918.1:9580-22510 GCF_000735185.1 Notothenia coriiceps | reverse complement strand
TCAGATCCGAATTTCCTAGGTCAGCGAAAACAGGAACATGATCAGGAATGTCTTCAGGACAAGGGCAGTGAAAAATGATTGTTTTTTAAAAGTGGTCTTGTGTCCCTCACTTTACCCCGCATAGAGGGGGTGAACTGAGACACAGACATTAGTAGAATCAAGGGGTAAGTGAAACACTTACCTTTATCCTTATAAACTCCGAAAACAACACATGTTTGTAGTTAGATCACTGACAGATGATATGACAACACACATCCAAAACTATATGTCGATGGCAACAATAATCATGGGATTGGTCAATTTAGCACCATGTTTTAAACAAAGTAATCCAAACAGTCAAATACACACATAATATACCTGACTCTTCAAAGTGCTTTAATAAACATCTCAATTAACCCATTAAACCAGTTAGATATAAAGATCCAACGATATGAAACTAGGACGCACTCACAGAACACGGTAGATTGAGATCAGCCCGAATATTACAACAAGGGCCCTACTCAACTACATTCCAGCCTGAAGGTTACAGGGAAAGGTGAAGAGTTGCCTCGCTCCGTGTTTGTCCTCTCAGGCCTATTTACGCTATGAGCGCAGCTTCTTTCACCACAGTCACCGTTTAGGAACATCGTGCCACAACCTCTTTGTTCTTGTTCATAGCAATACGTGGGTCTCTGCCACTCTCTGGTTGATTTATTCCCTTGGATTTTTTCCTGAGGAATTGGGTTAATATTTCGTCGCCCCTCAACCTTCTCAACATGCCAACATAACGGAATACTTCGGTGTTTTGTGCGCAAAGGTTGACAGAGGACGAAGTCACCCACGGGACACGATCCTTGATTTCCGGGGCTCACCCTCTCATCTTCAGAGCTCTCAAAATCATCCTCAAAATGGGACAGGGGCATCATCTCTCCTCCGAGCTGCTATCTACATGATTTTCTTCTGGGTGCCTTCTTTTTCGGTTTTCCCTTTTCTTTGCTATTTTGGCTTTTTCCCCTGCCAGTTTTCTTTTGTTCTCTTCATAAGCCTGTTCTATGATTTGCTTCTCTGGAGTATCTGTTAAGATGGCTGTTCTTACACACGCTTTCGTTTTGTTTGTCCTCTGGGGGACATTTTGGAAGTGGTATGATTTCCTGAGGAGACACATATCCAGGTCGTGAGACAGCTGGCGAGGCACATCCATGTGGACCATGCAAAGTGGATGGAATAGCATCAGCGAGTGGAATAGCATCTGCAGCAGGTGGTTCATCTGCAGGGGGTGGATCATCTGCAGGCCGTGGACCATCCGGGATCATCTGAAGTGGATGGACCAGTGGATGCAGGCCGCAGCTCAGGGTTTGGCCGGTCTGACACCATGGATGGTGCAAACGCCTCCTCAGGGAAAATATCTCTGTTATATGGGAAGATCCCAGTGGACTTGAAGCCAGAGGTGATATTGCGTGGTGTCACTGCTGACAAGAAGGCCTGTTCACAAATCCTGCAATCTGATAGATGAGACTGTTTTGCCAGGGTTAGAATCTCATCCACCCATCAAGAGCTCGGCTGTATAGGGTCTTGAACGGCCATACACCGTCACGTCGAGAGGCTGCAAGCGATGGGATGTGTGGGGTGGGAGGGTGAGCAGAACAATACCATTACTCTTTGCTTTCTCCACTGCCTTGAGTGAGATGTGAGCTCTCAGATTATCCAGGATTAGCAGCATGGGATGGTCAGGAGTGCACTTAGTGTGCTTTATCAAGTGATCGAGGAACTCAGGCCAGGTGTCTTCGTTCATCCATCCTGTTCTGGTGGAGGCACCTTTGGCTCCTGGAGGTGCTCCTATCATGAAGTCGTCCTTAACCTAACTCTGGGGAAGACAAACATGGGAGGTATGGCATTCCCAGCAGCATTCACTGCACACACCACAGTCACCAGTTCTCCTCTCTCAGCTGATGTGATAGAACCAACTTGCTTTTTCCCTTTCTCTGTCACAACCTGAATCAAGTAGAAAGTTTAGAATCAATGGCATGTGCAATCAGTAGGCTACTATTGGTCTAAAGGTACATTTTATTTTGTTGCAGTCCATTCATTTTTTTCTAGTTCACAGGCTCACAACATTACTAATAGCATTAGTTTCAGCATTCTGCCAATAGCTAGCTGGTCATTATCACAAGCCACTCAGTATCAGTCTGCTGCTCTCTAGTAGCTTACCTGCCGTGGCTTTTGTACTGTAAAGACGCCTGTTTCATCCACATTGTAAATCATGTGTGGAGGAAATGTGTGTCTGTTAAAGAAGAGAGGCAAGGGAAGAACCTTATCAGAATCAAAACCAAATCTCACAGGTAAAGCCTCCATAAAACATTTGCAACTAAATAATTAATTCTGTCACCTGTCCATCACTACAGCCAGATTTGTAAAGAACTCCCCCACTGTAGTCTTATTGAAGGCTGTAGCCCTTCCCAGGGATGTTGCCTCCGGAGTTCGGACAGAGAGATGGCGACGGGCTAGAAAGCTGCCACTCTACTCCTAAAGAGTGGACAATTCGTTATTATAAGATAAGCTTTGTGGCAAGATCAGTTGGCCTAAGTTGACCTACAGAATCATGTGATCTCTTGCGCACCCTAGCCTACCTGCACATTGTTTCTCCATCCAATTGGCAGGGACAGGGATATGGTTTTTGTCTGCATATTCAAATGCCAGTTCACGGCACTTAACTGGAGCAAGGCCATGGAACTGATCAGCCAGTTGTTTTAAATGTTGGGCAAGCTCCTCCTCCATCTCATCTGTCAGTATTCTTTTTGCCTCAGCTACTGCACCCCAGGCTACTGATTCAACTCTCCCTTTCTCTATTTTCTTAATGAATCTTTGGAGGGTTGTCTTGTCGATATTTCTTTCCTTTCCTGCTTGTCTTAAGGACTTCTTTCCTTGCATGACCTCTGCAGCTGCACTCTCCATCTCTGTGAGGGGTGTTTGGCCCCAAGCTGTCTTCCTGATGTATCGTCTTGGCATGATGACTTTTCTACAATGTTTATGACATTAAAATTAAAACATATGTATTGTAATATTAGACTAAAATATATATAAGACTAAACTTAACTTGTGCTTCATGTCGGGGTAAAGTGAGTCAGCGTCTCACTTTACCCCACAGCATCTGTCTCACTTTACCCCACAGCCACCATTTTAGAAAAAACAACATCTCTAGGCAATTCAGGCTAATCTTTAACTAGCATCAATCACATGGTTTTATATGTTGGAAGTTCATCAACATGTATGATATAAGTTTTTCAACCTGAACCAATTTGCTTTGATACTACAGTTGATTACGTTCGCAGTAAGAAAATTTACTTTTACATGCAACAAACACATTTTTGTGAAAAAAAATACTTACCACAGAACCAGCACCAACTTCTCCTTCATGACAAGTGGGGGGTGGGAGGGGCTTGAAAACATTATGGTCACATGACCGCAAATTTGTTTCTTTGCCTAGTTACAGCGGGTGTCTCACATTACCCGGTGTCCCACATTACCCCGCTCTCCCCTACTACTTGTTGACCCTTTATGATTCAAATGAAGGCTATCAACGGGTTAGTAATGGGTGGTTTATTTAGCTTTAAAGAAACTATCCACTGATTCACAGAAATCTTTTTCCCAATGTAAATCAATAGGAAAAAGTATTTTTGGCCGGAATGACATCACGGACTAGAACCTGCGTGTAGTACCACCGTTTGGCCACTACGCAGATTTGCTTCAACGCCGGCACTCTTCTTTGGGGCTTGGTGCCATAGCGTAACTTTGCCATGGTTCCTTATGCTTATTTTTTCACCAACGCACACCCACAATGACAATGTGTTTCTTGTCAGCTCCATCACTGTAGTTTTGTCATTTAGAACAATGTTTCATTTGACAGCTTCTCTCACAACTTCTGAGGATAAAAAGTTTATAAAGGCATCTTCTTTTATTCCTGAACATTTAGAATGAAAAGAACCTGTTTTCCGTTGATGAGATTGTTTGTTCTTAGACGCATTTTAAAATGAATCATCGAACTCCCACAATTAAGCCCACATTTGACTTGATGTAAGAGTACATTTGTTCTTCCAGAATGGTATGTTGATTACACTAAACTATCATTACATAAGCGGTGATGAATGTAGTTCTTTGTTCAGCATCTAGTTGCCTGATGGACCATATTATAAATGAGTAGTTTAATTAAACGGTATTAAAAGGTGTCCAGGTTTATGGGGACATAAAATGCTGTTTCAAGGTGGACTTGACATTTAACTTATAAAGGTTCTTCCTCAATGTGACTCATTACATTGTTGCTAAAGGAGAATTTATGTTTCCCATTAGATTCCACATAAATGAAGATCAATGCATTGTAATGACTTTTCTGAGCTCTTTGGCCAAAATTCAATTTCCATTTTAGAATTTAGCAGACACATTTATCCACAGTGACTTTGTAAAATGAATGAATGATCCTTGGGCACAAACAGGCGGATAAGTGCTGTGACAAACTCGAACACTTTTTAAGAAAAGTTCATCAGTTGTGTAAAAAACTTGCATAATTTTTAAAAAAAGCATACAAGTGTACAGCAGTATTTACAGTATTTTCCTGCAGGAGTTTGGCTGAGCAGCAACGTCAATTCTTCCTAAAAGACAAAGTCAAGAGTCTGAAACTTTAGAATAAACATCAAGTCTTATGGATCCCCTTTCAGATACTAGGGGTTGACATCAGTTTAGCCTGCAGCATTGAACCAGCAGTTCTGATTTTTGCATATGCTTTAGATTGGTATTAAAAAGTCACAGGGGCCAGAGGTCTGTTAGCATTATTACAGCGATGAGCTTCATTGCAGCCCAGGAGACAACTCGAATAAACGAAGTGAGTGACTTTGACACAGCCTGTGTGCGTGAGGTGCATTTCAAATCCGGTTAGAGGTTTATAGGCGATTTACTCTACATAAGGGCATCAACTATCTCTCTCGGTCTCTGTCACACACATAGAAAACCAGCAGTATATATCTTTATACCTGGAGTAAACCAGGTTGCACATGTTCTAAAAGCAGCTTGCCGCCAATTGAAATAGATGCTCTGACTGCCTCATCTATTTCGCTCAGAAGCTTCTGCAGCTTCTGCGGGCTGTAAGAGCAGGTTTGATAACATAAGCTTTCAAATATGACCCAGATAGGTGAACTGCAGCTAAGGACTGACACTTGATGTTTAAAAGGGCTTTCTCTGTGAAGGTCACCTGTGCTGCTGTGCAGGCACACACACATGCACGCTCTCTCTCTCACACAGATACTCTAGGGGAGGTCAATGACAGTGTGCTCTCCAAGCTGTCATTGCTGTTCTGCAGTTTGCCTGGAACAAAATGGAAAGTTCCCTTGGGCTTTCACCCTAGCGGATTGAATTTTACAATTGTATTTCTCACAAATACAGAGGCACATTTGGAAGCTAATTTAATGTAAAAAAGCTTTCTTTTGTACGTTTACATTTGCTAAAAGTTTAAAGAACAGAGAATGTACGGCCTTAGCTCCAACAGCAATCCACTACTGGATTTAAAGATGGTTTAGAGAGTGAGATAGATACACAAATGCATTGGAGATCTGTAAGTCTGGAAGATATTTAAAGACATTTTATACAATAGGCTACATGTCAGAGAATAACCTACTGCGTGTCAGGGTCACGGCTCCTGGAACTCAGGTTTAAGCAGCCAGAGTGCACAACCAAAGAATATCAATATCAGTCATGCCATTTTGAATATCAAGTTGCAATGGCAAGAACAGCAGCATTTCTTCTCCATGACACACTTGGCATTGACTGAACAGCAGTCCTTATCAGACACAAATATTCATAGAACAGACTCTCTTGAAAACAACATATTGCACAGTAAAAGCTAGGCAGTGAAAGATACATCTGAAAAAGGCCTGTCCTGATGTCCATACCAACAATAAATCACCTTCTTATAGACGGACTTTGGCAACTTGTGCATTATCAAATCATCTATTAAAATCATCTTATCGGTATAACATTTAAGAATTGAAGGACACAACTCAAAATCAAAATGACCAAGAATAAACTGGAAGATCTTTGGACACCTCAACGGGTGCAATATTGTTAAATCAATTCTTCTCACTTTACCAGCAGAATAAAGCATCACAGCCAACACAGAAATGTAAAGACAATATAAACTCGACAGCTTCAGCCCACAGACAAAGCAAAACAAGAGCAGAAAACGTGAATACACAATGGTTGTTGTTGACGTCCTACTCAGTAAAGTTAGTTGACATTATCAAAAAGTTCGTTGTTGCACTCACCTGTCCTGTCTGAACGTCATTCCGTGAGTTTTTAGCACCGGGAAGTTCTTCACCATCTTCTCCAGTTTTAATTCTCCTGCTAGATTATTCCCAAAGTATAAAATAACCAGCTCATGAGTCTCTTCGCTCGCCCTGCAATGTGTCCAAACAATTTGGGCCCACGAAAGGCGCACACTTTAAAAGAAGGCAAGAATACACCTTGAGGAGGGTTGCAAGATCCGGATGAAAAATATCTAAATTTCACAATTCAATAAAAACCAACCAAAATCTTTACCTTGCCGGAAACCAGTGTAAAACTGTAACTGTGTTTCCCTAAAGACATTACAACTCCAACATTTGCCTAAACAAGTCAGTAATAGGCCAGGAAGTTTGCAACGTTTACTGATATCGTATCACTGTTTTTGACCATTAAAGGGGACCTATCATGCAAAATGCACTTTGTGATGTCTTGTATACATAAATATGTGTCCCCGGTGCGTCGGGGAACTCACGCAGCGTCAGAAAATAAGACCCTCTCTCTTTTCCTCCGTACCCAAATCATTTAAAAACGGGTGTACAACGAGCGGATACAGATTTCCATCCGAACTGACGTGTCCATCCGTGGCGACATCGGCGGACCCACAGAAAATTGCTATCAGAAACAATGCCTGACGTGTTTTGGATGTAATCTCGTCTTTGTTTACATGAGCAGGCCTCGCTAACACTCAGAGCTAACCTGTACTGTAGAGCACACGTGTTTAAAAAGCAGGAAATAAAAAAAGAACTCACCGTGTGATAAACCTGCAAGAGAAAAAGCATTTGAGCTCCATACTATTTCAGAAATAATCCTTGACGTGGTTTAAACAGGATGGCGTTTTATCACAACCAAATTTAACTTTATCTCCGGTAGAATTCTGATCAGGCATTAGCTTCGCTCCGCCTCCTCTTCTTTCTTTTTTTTCAAGCTAAGGACCCAAAATCCACGTTTCTCTAACAGGGCTTCAAAAGAGGGGTTTGAGCAGTATGAGGCATGGCTACAATGGGTGATCTGTTTGGTATTTTGAAAAAAAAACGTCACAGACATTTTTTGTATAGGTATGCCCCTACAATGTATTTTTCAAATATAGCATGATAGGTCCACTTTAAATGACAGCTTGATTTGTTTTTGAAATATTTTCAAATCCCTCCAAATGTTGACAAAACCAGCCCGTATCTTATCTACCAGTTTTGAGGCTATATTTTCCAGCCAAACGTGATTTGAAGTAGCCTAATTTGGGGGACACACAGTATAAATGTTCAGTATCTGGCAACACAATGCTCATTGTTGCTTAATGCCGTATTAGCGTTTAGTAATTTTAGCTTGTGGACCAGCCTGCACGATTATGGGTGTGTTTGATATAGTCATTTACGGTGCGCGCCAGGTGGTGCATTAAATTACCCATCAACCAACATCCGACCTGTGTATTTATTTTGTTACACGCCGGGATAATGCTCTTAACCTTTATATACAGTCTATGCTCTCAACCCACAACTCACAATTACGTTAATCATCATTGAATTGGATTGTAAAGCTTTATTCATAACTGCCAGCTCTCACCTTAGTGGACGCAAACATTGAAAATGTATGTTTTCTCTGCAGCTCTGCCTTCCAGCGGCCACAAACGCATCAGCAGCTTCTTAACATTACTTGAGATAAATTAAATAAAAGTACTCTGGTGAAGTTAAAGTTATTGATTGATGACATTGTGTGTAATTCGTAGATTACACCCCTGTCTATTGGTAAAACAAACAAAGTCTGCCCCATGTTTAAACATGATTGAGTTGTATACTGTAGCACAACACTGAATCAAAGAATGATATGTGTAACCATGCAAGTCATGCTATATTGCAATGCTAATAATGAATTAATGATGAGGAAGTGCAATCAACTCAAAAGGCCTAGGTGTTGGATTTTTCCACAAAGACTGCACAAACATTCAGTTGTAGAGAATAACAAACCTGTATGAGACAATCCATAAAAGGGTTAGTGATTCTATTGTTGTTTGGCATCCACATTTACAGCCTTGCTTCATTTCATTTTATGACTCACGATTCAATCATCTATAACCCTAGACATTATATTCTTTATGAACCAACATCTTTACACGCATGCAGTTTGAAGGTGTTTTGTGCCCCATTATTTAACAAATCTTACCCTCAGTTGGGAACAATTGAAACACATGAAACACACATTTATTTGTTGTTGCATTTATTGTTTGGAGTCTTGATTCTCAGTGTTGTTTGGGGACAACTCTTACAAGCCCACCTGCATTTCTGTCTTCTTCTGCACAGCAGCTATGTTTTGTATCTTTGTTTTCATGTTATGGTTCCTATAAATGGGCTAAATAAACTCCTATCTCCATCTAAACTCCCCAAGGTAATCATATCACGATGCTGTAACCTAACGTGCGTTTATGTATTATCATGTTGCTAAGATAAAAACAAGCCTGAGGTGAGGCAGGCACGCCGAACATGAATCCAGGACCGCAGTCAGCTCAGGGCGGGCCCACGCACATCTCAATGTGTGGCTGATAGCTTCGGTGCAGAAATCTGGAGTCATGCTGGTGCTAAATATAGACAAAGGTTTTATGTAAGCTGATGTGAATCATTCTGTTCCACACATTTCAGCACATTTATTCACACACACACACACACACACACACACACACACACACACACACACACACACACACACACACACACACACACACACACACACACACACACACACACACACACACACACACACACACACACACACACACACACACACACACACACACACACACACACACATGAAGTGACACGGCACAGGTGAAGGAAACACATGGATGTGTAAAAAAACATCCGCAGTGCTCATCACATGGAACGGATTCATAAAAGTGACAACACAGGATATGCCTGCTGTGTGTGTGTGTGTGTGTGTGTGTGTGTGTGTGTGTGTGTGTGTGTGTGTGTGTGTGTGTGTGTGTGTGTGTGGTGTGTGTGTGTGTGTGTGTGTTCCTCCAGGGCCTGTGATAATCAAGTGTGATTTGAATGTGTTTAATCAAAGCCTAAGGCTATACAGTATATGGAGTGTTGTGCGGAAGGCTGGAGGGTTTGTCCTTCACACAAGCATCACAGTGCCTAAACAAACACACCCACACCACACCACACACACGCACACACACAGCCAGCACACACACACACCACACACACACAACACACCACACACACAACACACACACACACACACACACACACACACCACCACCACACACACACACACACACACACACACACACACAACACACCACACACAGGGCTCATGTAGCATTTCTGTAAAAACAGTACTTCAGCTTTTGTGTCTCTTCCCTATTTTGAATGTATACCGTCAATCTGTCTCAACCCCACCCTACTATTTCTTGTTACCATCTCCTATGAGTATTACTTAGAAGTGGAGGGTAGAGGTGCAGTCTGACCTAGCTCAATGATCTAAGTGGATGCAGAAACAAAACTACACTACAAGGCACAGCCCTGGATATTTGATCTTGTCTGCACACCAAAATAATGAAGAGGGAAGTGTTAGAAATGAGTTATTTCAGATTAAGTGCAGGAAGAGAGCATGGGTTTGCAGCTGAGGAATGACCGATGAGAGAGAGAGAGAGAGAGAGAAGATCGAGAGAGAGAGGAGAGGGAAGACTGGGGAGGCGATTCACCACAGAAAGGAAAGAGAAAAAAGAATCACAACGGGAAGATGTAGGAAAAGGAAAAATATGTGGGAGTAAGGAAGAGAATTGAGGAAAAGGGGAAAGGGCAGAGCCACCGCAATCAGACTGGGAAGAAAGACAGGGACTGAATTGTGATCATGCCATGGCAACCAAGATCTGCCCGTCTCTTCCGTCCAGAGAGAGCACCTGTTGAACCCCTGCCAGGTAGCTTCAGGAGCCACTGATTACCGTCTCATGCCACACACAGCACACACACACACACACACACCACACACACACACACACACCACACCCACACACACAAACACACCACACACACACACACACACCACCACACACACACACACACACACCACACAAACACACACACACACACACACACACACACGACCACCACACACAACACCACACGACACACCACACACACACACACACACACACACACACACCACACCACACACAAAGCCCCACACAAGCCACGGCATGGCATGCACCTGTGTAGCTTGGAAAAAACGTCAGTCTTCAAGGAATCACAGCATTGGAACCTTGTTGTAACTCAAAATTCTCTTCCTTACCTCTCTCTCCTCTATCCTTCTCTCCTTGAATCAGCCTCAATTTACATTGCCCCTCCCGTTACATCAAGATTAATCGTGAGTAGTAATACTCACGAGCGCGCGTAAAACACATACAAATATGGTGTGCTGTGTATGTGCAGAGAATATTCCTGTTTGGAGTGTGTTATTCGTATCGCCGGGACAGTCTTCACATGTAGAAGCACATTACTGCGGGTCACAAGATCAATAAGAACTGTCGGATAGTGAGGTGGGTTGCTTTAAGATATCACTGCTCACAGTCGACTTCTTCTCGGACCTTGAGTTAAACATGATTGCACAATTCGAAGGATGTCTCTTGGTGCCTGAATAACATGATTCCAGCAAGAATCAAAAATGTATGGAAAAGTTTAATCAGTAATGACTCGGTTTTGTGTGCCATAAACACAACTATTTCCACAGGCGCGAACATTTCTGATACCGATTGACCATAGGTTCAAACTTCAAAACAATGTTGTACCCATTGTGTGGACCTGAACCAGTTTTCACCTAACATTCTCAAGTTAATTGCAGTTGACTATAGCAATGCGACATCTACTGGCTAACATCTATTGTGTTTGATTTAGTGGTGGAGTACGTTTAAGAACTATTTACAGCAGAGAAAGAGACAAGATAATTTAGCCTGCTGAATCAATTAACTTTCCAGCCAAAACTGTGATGAAATTGGGTTCACTGTTTGGGAATGTATGACTTTTTAATTTGGGAGTGTTGAGTTTTTTTTTACTTTCTTCGTTCAAATGAGCATGTCAAATTGTTTTTCAAAGTCACGAAAAAAGTGATGAGCGTAGCCGTCTCACAAAGACTGCAGTGTAGATGTTTGCAAAGGAGGGTTTGGGGACTGTTCCTCAATCAATTGCCGATATAAGGTGCTTGTGTAATACGTTTTTAAAAGAGTCACCTTCAGTCCATGTTTTATTGGAAGGGGCTTTATTTATGTTGTAGAAGGCCAAGCAGTTACACTTTGTATCGATCTGGAATGTCTGGGAGGGAGAAACGAGACGATTACAGCATTTCAGGCCCTTAGATAACATCGGTTTTAGATTTTTTTTTGCAAACTTGATCAACTAAACAGCAATATACTGTCAATAGCGGAAGCAAAAATTGGACGGATTCACATTGTTTTAGTTTTGGTTTTTTCAGTCCGTTTTTTTTTAGCATCTGGTCAAGTTGTTCAGGAAGGTTATGCGGTGATTTGATGTTTACTGTATGCATTTGACACGTGGGATGACAATTGACATTGGTGTTGTCGTAGCCGGATCTTATGTATCCATATTTGTTTCTGTGTTTGCTTGCACACGCCAATTTCAACAAAATTCTTCTACAACTTACAGCGTGTGTGAGAAACGATTGAAAGCACTGTCTGATACGGCAATTCGACAAACTTAATAAGCTGGGGTAAATGTGAACATGACTTGCGGACAAGTTTGAACAAATAAAAAATCTGAATTTTAAAGCAAAAGGCCTCTGGCAGCCTGGATGTTACTTGATCTCCAAGCTGTGGAGCGCCTCCCCTTAAAGCTGGATGAAACGAGTTATTTCTCTGCACCCATGCGGGTTGGGGAAGTTGATCAAGGAAGTCCATCAGATAAAGCTCACACGAACTCTGTCAGGGTGAACTTCAATGAGGACCTATCTGGCATACAGACCAATAGAAAAAAAGGATAGTAATTATGCAGACAAAGATGTTACATACTTGGAGCTTACAGTGACATTATTGGTATAATGTTTTAACCGGTCATCCTATTATGGCAAAATCCGACTTTTTTTCGTTCTTTGTAACAGTAAACATGTGTCCCTTCGCTGCTGTGTAGGAAGAGATTGTTTGAAAGTGGTCAGGAAAAGAAAGACATAGGGGTGTTTGCTTCATTTTGTGGCTCCTGATCCAGTTCTATGAAAGAGGACGCTGTCTGAAAAGTGAGCTGATCTAGATTTTGGCCCACGTATGATGGTTCAGTAACGATTTTTTGGCTCGATTAACCATTAGCCAATCCACCAACCAAGGTAACCCCCCCCCCTACCACCTTATACCTGAATCTCCTCCTAGAGCACCATTGTGTTCTTCTTTAGACCAAGAGGTATGTCTCGGAGGGCGTGGGGGAGGGCTCCATTATTTCATCTAAATGAACAGACAGAGAGATCAGTAACTATTGAAACAGGAGTGAAACAGAGGATTATGGGCATGCGTGCTAATGATCTGTGTTGGTATTGGGACCGCACGGGAACACTTCAGAGACAGTTTTTGAGATATCTTGAGACCTATGAATATATATTTGATTTGAAAACGAGTATATATAGGCGACCTTT
>NW_011362918.1:0-9535 GCF_000735185.1 Notothenia coriiceps | reverse complement strand
TGTTTCTCCGACTTCCACACTGCGCAAGGATCTGGGTGTGATCCTAGATGACCACCCAACTGTCCCTTCCCGACCTGCACGCATCTTGCTGCTACAACCCGCTGTAAGAGTAGCACCGCTTTCGAACGATGCAATGGAAAAGATACGCGCTCCTCCAGCTGACCCAGAAACGCAGTCGCAGGTGTTCTGTCCAGGCTCTCGTCGTCTCACCCTAGACTACTGCACTATCGCCTCCTGGCTGGTCTGCCTGCATGTGCCATCCGACGATACATCTGCGCTCATCCTCAGCATGCCAGCGGCCTCGTCTCGTCCTTCAACTTCACCAAAGTTCCCACACCACGCGCTCCTCGCGCTCCCATATCACATGATTGTCAGTAACTGCTAGAATCCACTTCAAGCACTGGTACTCGTGCGTACATGGCTGTGAACTGGATCTGGCCCTTCCTACATCCAGGACATGGTTAAACCGGTAACCGTCACCAGCATTGTGGCACTCAGCTCTGCATCAGCCAAAGGACAGCTCGCTGCACGGCCCACGCCACTGCGAGGGCCCAAGTTCCATCAGAAAAAACACCGTGGGTTTACCTCTGAGGCTCCACAATGGGTGGAAGCAGCTCCTTCCGAAATCAGGACAAGCAGATAGTTGCACATCTTCCGGCGCAGCCTGCAAAAGCCTCATCTCCTTTCCCGACTCCACTTCGAGCGATAGAGATTACTTAACCAGCAGAATGTGCTATAACAAACATTTATCATAATCTCAATAAAGGATAGGCGTATCTAATAGGCCAGTTGAGTAGCACTTGAACATGGTTGGCTCTATGAAACCTGATGTACTTTACAGGACTGCTCTCAGAAAATTAGAATATTGTGAATAAAGTTCTTTATTTTCTGCTAATGCAAATTAAAAAAACAAAATGTCATACATTCTGGATTCGATTTACAAATCAGACTGCAAATATTGCCCCAAGCCTTTTATTATTTTAATATTGGCTGATTATGGCATAACAGGCTTAAGAAAACTCAAAGATCACTATCTCAAAAAATTAGAATATTTCGTCAGGACCAAGTAAAAAAAAAAGATTAATAACAGCAAAACACAATCAAAACATGTTGAAAATGGTCCATTAATGCACTCAGTACTTGGTTGGGGAATCTTTTTGCACGGATTACTGCATCAATGCGGGCGTTCGCATGGAAGGCAATCAGCCTGTGCATTGGCTGAGGTGTTATTGGATGCCCAGGGATGGCTTCAATACGCGGCCCTTTAGCTCATAGCATTTGTTGGCCGTCTGGTGTCATTTTCAGCTTCTTCTTCACAATACCCCACATATTCTCTATGGGGTTCAGGTCAGGTGAATTTGCAGGCCAAGTCGAGGACAGTAATTGCCATGGTCAGTACACCAGTTACTGGTGGTTTTGGCACTGTGGGCGGTGCCAGATCATGCTGGAAAAATGAATTCCTCATTCTCCATTAAGCTTTTCAGCAGACGGGAGCATGTTGTGCTCTAGAAATCTCTTGGTACACAGCTGCATTTACTCTGGGGCTTGATGAAACACAGTTGGACCAACACCAGCAGCTACTGAGCGATGGTTCCCCCAAACCATCGCTGACTGTGGGATCTCCACACTGGATTTCAAGCAACTTGGATGTGTTGCTCCTCTCCCAGGCCTTTCTCCCAGACTCTGGCGGCCTGAGCTGTCCAAATGAAGTACAACAACTTTGCTCTTGTGTCTGAAGAGAGACTTGTGGACCACTGTGCAACTGTCCAGTGTTCTTTTCCTTAGCCAAGTCAGACGCCTCTTCCGTTGTTCTTGAGTCCAGAAGTGGCTTGACCATGGGAATACGGCTATTGTAAGCCCATTTCCCGGACATGTCTGTGAACAGGTGACTTTTGATACCTGCGGACTCCAGCTTCAGTCCCACTTGTTTGGAAGCTCCCCCAAATTCTGGAAGCGCTCTTCTTCACCAATGCTGTTTAAGGCTGCGGTATCTCTCTTGGTTGTGCAGCGTTTCCTGCCACATTTCCCCCTTCCAACAGACTTTTTGTGGATGTGCTTTGAAACTGCACTCTGTGAACAGCTTGCTCTTTGAGAAATTTCTTTTTGTGTCTTACCCTCCTGATGGAGGGTGTCAATGACGGTCCTCTGGACAGCAGTCAGATCAGCAGTCTTCCCCATACTTGTGATTTAGTTTACTGAACCAAGCTGAGTGTTTTTCAAGGCTCAGGAAACCCTTGCAGGTGTTTCGAGTTAATTAGACGATTCAAGTGATTCGTTGAACACCCTACTAGTATACTTTTTCATGATATTCTAATATTTAGAGATAGGATATTTGAGTTTTCTTAAGCTGTATGCCATAATCAGCAATATTAAAATAATAAAAGGCTTGCAATATTTCAGTTGATTTGTAATGAATCCAGAATGTATGACATTTTTGTTTTTTTAATTGCATTACAGAAAATAAAGAACTTTATCACAATATTCTAATTTTCTGAGACAGTCCTGTATATGATTCAGTTTTCTTCAAGGTTGTATCTTCCTGGTCGAATGTACTTATTGTAAGTCGCTTTGGATAAAAGCGTCAGCTAAATGCAATGTAATGTAATGTAATATGCACGCCACTCGTCCATTCATTTTAGCTAACCATTTCAACGATTTATTAATGAGTTTCAACCAGTTTTTATGGCTTTAAGCTAACTGTTTCAACAATATTTATACAGCTTTTAGCTAACTCAACCTGTTGTTATGGCTGTTAGCTAATATTTCAAGAAGTTACGATCTGTAGCTTATTAATTCCCTTTTTACCTCATAGGACTGAATAATGAGCAAAAGGTTTTTTGTTGGAGCAAATTGCTGCTCACGACAATGACATAAATGAATGAGAAGATAACAAGTGACTTCAAGTAATAACACCTTAAAGGCCTATACAATTGAATAATCTATAGTAAATGTGAATGTTGTTGACTATACGTCTAAATTAATAGGGATATTACACATTGTAGCCCTTCATTTTAGATTATTGTCTTTAAACTGGAATTTTGAGACATCTGAATATGTTGCATTAATATAAGGTGTGGACTCCAAGCACATTGAAACACACTGATCAAATGGAGTTCAGACATAATATATTTCTCCCACAAAGTTTCAGGTGAAGCTCAAATTCTTTCAGTCGAAAATGTGATTATTACTAATCAGCTCAGTAAGCCTATTTAGTAAATCCTCCGCTTCCGGAATCTCAACCCCATTTTAATGAGATTAACAAAATCCCCAAAATATTTTGAGAATAATAATTTGTTAATATTGTGACACACATTTGAAGTTCTCCTGTATAGTAAAACCTGTAAAGCAAACACGTAGGTCAATGAATCCACCAAAACATATGAGTGAGCTGTGCAGTCTAATTCAAAACGAGGCATTAGCAGATTGTGCTCCAAGGTTGGAGACGAACTTGTTAGGAAAATAGATTTAGATTTCAAACTTTTCACTCAGAGTTTTGCAATTCCTGAAGCATTCAAAGCTGTGAAAAGCTTCAGTATTAAAGCATGATGTCTTTTTGATTTGATAGAAAGTGTTCTGATGCAGCAGAAATACTCCGATCTCTTGGACTGAATGATGTTTTCCTCTAAGGAGGAAGGAAAAAAACAGTTGTTAGGTATGTGATACATCTCTTAGGAAAGTGTTCAGGAAAAAGCGTAATTGAGATTTGTAATGAAATGAGCAATAATTATGTTGCATACAAATGATGATCAGCAAGAATAAAGTTTTAAAGGAATAGTAAGACATTTTTGAAACATTCTTCTTTGCATTCTTGTCTGAAGTTAGATGAGAACATCTGACATCCTCTCTTTTGAGACAGGGATTGTGATTAGAAAACCTGCTAACTTTAAATTAATATGATATACTTATGCTTCTTAAAGGGTCAATTATACAGGCGGACATAATGGCTTTGATCAACACAATGCATATTTTTCATCTTTTAAATCTCCTGTATCTACAGCTGCCTGCATGTTTGAATGGATTAATAGGTAATAAAAATGCAGCAGACTTTTCATTATTGCTCGTGTTTCCCCACTGGATTTGATTTAATCACCCTGGGCTTAATGTATTCACAAAGGGGACAACAACATAAACATACTTGGTAAAAGGTGTTGTATGACAGAAAGAAAATATAATAAAAAGAGATGTTGGACTTAGAGCACCCATCTGTGTCGAGTGCGTAACAATACATGTTCTCTGCAGTATATCTCCTCTGCTCTTGGTCAGATCCATCATATTTCTGTCTCAACCTACTTCCCTTCTCTGTCTCTTCTCAGAGGGGTCACAGGGTGATGGATGTCTCCTCCACACTCTCCTGTTCTCCTTCCCCTTGGGCTCGCTCTTCACACTCTTTCCCTCCATTATTTCCCCCTCTTTCTCTCTCCTTGTCGCTCCTCTATTTCTTTCTCCTCAGTAACCGGTAAAAATAGAGCTTCATAAATCATGCATCTTCTCTCAAAGCGGCACGTAAGAACGAGAGGAATAAATGGGGAGGGGATGAACGAGAGAGAAGGATGTTGAGGATGAGATGTAGAAATGGAGGTGGATGACATCAAACTCCAGGAGAGGACTGGGGAGTTGGCAGGGGAATAGATTGAAGCTGCAGGGCTCTTGGCTGCCCTCTCTCCGTCTCTGAGAACATTGGTTGATTTGCGCTGGAGTCGCACCGGGTGGAGGAAATGAATGTTAACATGCCGGGGAGCGGATGGCAGACGATGAGTTGTCACCTTCCCAACAGAGTTACATGCTTCAAGCCGATACAGGAGGAGAGGAGATGTCTCTCTCAAACCTCCAGGAGGCTTACTCTGATAGAGTCGATCCGTTTGTCACCCCCGGTTACAGTAACAGGAGTCTGCACTCTCACCGGAGGGGAGGTTAAGTGAGAGATAAGGACCACAGCTGCGCCTCTTACAATCACAGCTAACCACTAAACAAGACATAGTGCTCCCTGGATCCATTATGTTGCCGTGCAAACTATTGAAGTATCATTGAAAGATTACCAATGTTTACACTTAACAGCCTCACGAACGGTTCTTTAAAGATGAGATAGGAGTTATGGAGCCAGACGCCATTTCTTTATCATATATATCTACATTAGGCCTACTGCTCACTTTTCCCAACAACACATTACTTTTAGAGGTAGTGCCATCACCAATTTCGTATAGGAAGATTGACTTCCTTTGTGTACATTGATTTAAACAAACTATGTCATATGATGTATGTCCACTGATCTACTCGATAGTGTACCAAAAGGCCGGCTAAAATAATTGGTCGTGCTTTTTACAGTACTACGGCTTCCACAGATGACATTTTTGTATGTATTTATAAATACATACAAAGCAAAGCATTTAATATATTCATTGCTATCGGGATGTTAAGAGCATTCCATGGAATATAACAAAAAGTGTTTCTGAAGTGAATGACCTACCCCACCTTTAAGTTAATTATCTGAATACTTTCTGTGTTTTCACCACTACAGTAGGCACTGTAGGCGTATCTGGTGAATTGCCATTTTTATCAGTTATGTAAGTTGCTTAAAAAATAGTTGAAAACGCCTTCAACAACAAAATCATTAAAGTTGTTGTTAAAGATCATCACGCTATGTATTTATTTGTTGTATACATATGTTTTTATTATTTATTCTTATCATTTTTATTCTAATGTTGAAATATGTATTTAAAGCCACCCTATGTAAGGTTATTTAACAGACTGTATCTTACATTTGCGCCACCCAGTGGTATCAGACACAGTGACGTTTTGGCAGCAGCCAATCAAACACCATGGATCTGTTGAGAGACTACAGTCTGCACTGTAGTTACATGCAATTCACCAGCTTAGCAAGAGAACTACACAGATTCATACTCCATTGCAAGAAGTTTCACTTCTTTCATATATGCACACATTTGCTATCTCTTAGTCACCAACATATGCTTTCTATTCCCTCCCTCTGTCTTCTCTTTTCATCGCTCTCGGCGATGAGTCATTTATATGATGTGTATCCGTCAATATCATTAAACATTTATATACCTAGATGCCTGGTCGCCCAAGTCGGGCAATGTTCAAACCATGTCAGGAGGAAGGTCACGATGCACATTGACCCATTCAGATGGATCTGAATAATTTAAAAGATGCAAGAATCACATGAAATCCTACCAATCTTCTGTTAAATCTTACATTTCAAAATGAAGGTGAAATAAAAAAAAAACAATACTTCACCTGCATTGAACCAGTCCATTAAATGTTCGTTATTAGTTGGCAGGATAGATTTGAGTTGGTATCTACCTCCTAATTGATTCAGTGGGACATAAACATCTATTGGTAAACTGGATCACTTAACATACGTAATTTTTGTGAGGCAAACGTACATGTTTCAACCCAAAACGTTATCTTTTTTTGTTTTACCAAGACAGGCAGTTGCTTAAACCAAATTAAATACTATTTTTTTTCCCGAGTTACATCATTTTGTAGGTGCAGTTTTCCCAATCTAAAGTATTATAATGTTAGTGATAACAAAATGTGACAGCCATTTAAGTAAGGGATAATGTATTACAAAGGGTTATTGAATAAATAACACAGTACAGGGTGATCAGGATCTCGATGCGAAGGTGTTCTTTTCTTTTACTGAGGACAGTTTAGCCATCATGAATCCAAAGTTTCGTGCTCTACAAAAATATAAAGCTGGCCATTTCTACTGAGCATCGTTCCATTGTTGAGATCTACTAGAATAGATTTATATTGTGCAATTTTCCAAACTCACATTGGTTTCTCATACAGCATCTCTGTATAGTATGTGTATTCACTCTCTGTCCTAAACGGCTTGTTGGAGCTCCTGCCCCCCCTGTGAGCTCATGTGCTCTGATTGGTCAGCTCGCCCACTCTGTTCTGATGAGATCACCACCGTTACAGCGGAACATCAGTGATTATTATGTGTTGGCGGGGCATTGTGTGGCTCGCTGCTGTGAGGAGCGGACAGTGTAAGCTGGGTTAATTTCCTGCTTGCTGCGTGGGTTCTGCGAGACAGCGAGAATGGACGCAGNGGGGGGGCTGAGGGGGCTGCAGCACCCCCATCTGCGAGGCTCCACTATCACCCGCACCCCCAAACGCGGCGCACCTACAGTGTAAGCGCGCCACCGTTTTGCCACTGAGAGAGTGTGTGTGTGTGAGGAGCTCCACGGATTGGTCCATTTGGACCAATGGGTCCATTTGGGTATGGTCACGTCACTGTACCCAGGAAGAAAAAGAAAAATGTCCAACGAGGCGTTCTGGGGCAGCATAGACAGGTCTTTTCTGTGTTAGAGTTTTACTCGCTACAGGGTGCACTTTGAGGGTTTGTGACTTTGCAGACAAAGAAAAAGCTACATAACACACAAGGGGACGGGTAATAACCGGAAAAGCATGACATGGGACCTTTAAGTATTCCACTGTGTTTTATGATACACAAAAACAAATGTTTGTTGTTAAATTTACTAGACTTCTTTTTGCGGAGTGATATGACTGCAAATAGTGCCTTGATCCTCATTAGCAACGGTCTGTTCTCCTAAGCAACGGTCTATTCTCCTAAGCAACAGTCTGTTCTCCTAAGCAAGGGTCTGTTCTCCTTAGCAACGTTCTGTTCTCCTTAGCAGCGGTCTATCCTCCTTAGCAACGTTCTGTTCTCCTAAGCAACGGTCTGTTCTCCTTAGCAGCGGTGTGTTATCAAGTATTAACAACCTCTCAAATGTCTAATTGGACTAATCACAATTGAGTATTCAACTAAGCCGGGTAACAATATGCTAAGAAAGTTCGAATGGGTCATCACTTTGAGGGGTTCTGGTTAAAAGAAAAACGTTTTTTATAACATAACAGCTTTATTAAAGTTATTCTGTGTATTCGTAGAAGGAAGCTAAGGAATGATTAAGTAAAATGAAGGAAAATCTGATTTAAATATTCTGCTTTTGATTCTATTACATGTCCTACATTCCCTGCTTGATACTGCAAGACCATGTTATGTTGATGTAAACTAGTTTGTTTTGTTACAGTATTTGGACAAATTACAGCTAATTGGCTAAAAAAGGACAACACTGCATGGTTCCTTTAATCCCTTAAGGTCATTCACAAAAATCATTTTTGGAGGTGAAGCAATCAAGTGTGCCACGCTTTGGTTGATGACTCCTTAGTGAGGCAAAATTAGCCTTTAGGGAAAAAATACATCTGTCCCTTCAATGACACTGCTGAGTGAGGAGTGTTTCTGCAAGAGTACATTTAAACACTCCCACATATACACACACAAACGACCTTGTCACAGTGCGGAACAATACAGGACCACAGCAGCTTTAATCCCATATACTGGAAACAGAGTCAGAGCCTTAAACACAAAGTAAAGGCATCTGTGGTGACTGGAACTGCAGTCTTAAATAAACCCACACAGGACATATTTTAACTGGATAAGAATCACACACACACGCACAGCGAGTGATTTCCCCTAAGTCAGCGCTTCATGGAAGTAGCCACACCCTGGCGCCGTAAAGAGTAAGTGAGGTCAACCTGTGTGTTAATAAATGATGGGTTCTGAGTGGAAACCTGGCCAACGTGGGGATTCTGGGTGTAAAGAGTGAAAAGTTCAGCAGATATAGAAGAGCAAAAGCACATCCAGCTCAGTAACTCTGGCAGAAAGGAGTCTCCATATTTCATGAGAACTTCTCCCTGACTTCACATGTGGCTACGAACAAAGTTGGCATTTTTATCGGAGTTGAATCAACGAGCATCTGCCTGCCTGCCTTCTTCTCTTCCCTTGCTATTAAGTCCCACTCTTTATTCAGCTCAGTCCAAGGTTTGCTGGTTTGTTGTTGTGCATTACAGATAAACTACCTGCCCGATTTTCATGACACTTGGTAGAATGGTCTAGCACAGGGATGGGCAACTTTGATGGTGGTGGGGGCCACATAATTGATGTACTGGCCACCAGGGGGCCATAGATTCACTTGGAACACACACACACAACATTTCCATGTGTTGTATGTAATTATTAAAAAATATACTAAGTCTGACATCTTCATTGACATTTTACAATCAAAGGGAACATCCCCAAAAAATGGGAACATCCTCTAATAAGCTCACTAAACTGTCTGTGTATTGAGATTAACCATTAAGATGACATAAACATGAAGTCATGAACACTAACCCAGATATTAGTTGTCTAACTTGAACCTAAAGCACTTGTAGCCAGTCTCTGCATTCCCCTTATTCCACAATAAGTGGAATGTCAACACAGACACCTGTCAGCCCGCACTCTGCTGTTCCTCAGCACCAGTCCCCGTCCCTCCCGCTGAAATTATGAATGAAAAGCGTAGTAATCATAGATAACAGGGCAGGGTCCGTGAGGGTTGTTTTCATCTGATTTCAAATAAAAAAGTCTTGGTTTTAAGAATATTAAACTTGTTTCGCCAAATTCAGATGATAAATACAACTTTTAAGCTTGTAAAGGCAGGAATCCTGAAGTCAAATTTAATACCTTTTAAGA
>NW_011362917.1:513642-526615 GCF_000735185.1 Notothenia coriiceps | reverse complement strand
ATGTTGATATATATATACACAATCAACAGACACATTTATACACATGCACACATTAAGATAAAAGCACAACAATCAATATATACAAAATAACAAGCAAGCAAACACAGACGCCCTTAACCATTGGTGGAATATAATAAAGTACATTTACTCGAGTACTGTACAATATTGAGGTACCGTAATTTTCGGACTATAAGCCGCGCCTTTTTCCCTATTTTTCGACGCTGCGGTTTATATAACGGTGCGGCTAATCTATGGATTTTTACAGCTAACGGCCAACACCTTTAACTCTATGGGCTCTATGGCCGGTCCGCGGACCCCCACCTTTAAGCGGCGGGTTCCAGCAGGAAAAGCTGGAGGCCGGAAAACAGGTAGCGCGCAAAAGTAAAAGTGGAACCGAGAGTGGTATGCCGCTGCTGCGGCTTATATTCAGGTGCGCCTTATATTCCGAAAATTACGGTACTTGTACTTTAGCTGATTAAAATTTAATGGTCACCTATTATGCAAAATCCACTTTCTCATGTCTCGAATAGCATTACTTTAAACTCTGTTAAGTGTCTTTGTCAAATGGTACCAGCTAATTTGCCCCAAACTATTTTGTGGCCACAACCCATTTTTTATTTTGGGGTGTGGCATATTGTTGGCAAAATATCTGTCTGGTGACTTCAAAGCCAAATATTCATGACTGCAGCTCTTTTGGGGAAAAGGAATGTTTAATAAATATATAATCGTCTGATAGATATTCAAATTCTGAAAAGCTAAACACTTTAAGATTTCGAGCTTTAGGTAAATAAAATACAGATTGTGTTTACTGTCTAAAAACAGAAGTCAATGTGACTCCTGGCCCTGTAATGCTTTTGGGGGTTTTCCCTTAATTGTAGTGTGTTATATAGGTTTGTGTGCATGTAAATGGTCGGCAAAGGCTAAAATCCCAAGAACAGGGGAGTTTATTTATTTATGTCACAGTAGAGATACAAACATCAACCTGAAGATAAGCATAACCGGGCCCCTTTAATAAAACTTTTTCAGTCCACATTTGAACTTGTTTTCCTTCTTCCTCAGAACTGCATTGCCACTCATGAATGCAACGGCATTGACATAATCATCGCTCTCATCCTCAATGACATCAACCCCCTCGGCAAGAAGAGGATGGATCTGGTGCTGGAGCTCAAAGTGAGTCATTATTGATTAAAGGGGGGGGGGGGATAAACACTTCAAAAATGTTACACAGAAAAAAATGTTTAGTCTCTTGAGATATTTCTTCTAAAAACACTTTTTGATTTGCTTAAAATTAGTGAGAGTTTCGAATATCAAAAGTGACATTTAAATGGAGAAATGAATCATTGAATTGGGCAGTTACATTACTGGAAACATAATTCTCGAGATATGATCAAGTAATTACAGGAAATGAAACGGTGTTGACATAAATAAAGTCTGCCAAATATTTTATTTCAACACATGATCAACTAAGTAATCCATTAGGAATTAAATAACAAGCCCACAGGGAAAAGTATGAATATTTACGTATTAGATTTCCGTCTTTAATGGTGATGAATGTATTCCCCTGTTAGAACATAAATGAACCTGATTCTGTTCGTGCTCTTATCTGCGCTCTCATCTTTTCCTAGAATAATGCCTCCAAGCTCCTTCTTGCAATTATGGAGAGTCGCCATGACAGCGAGAACGCAGAGAGGATCCTGTACAACATGAGGCCCAAAGAGCTGGTGCGTGAGACATCATGCAAATACATTTCTGAGTCTTACATGGAGGTTTCGTGACAGTGTGTATTCTTGTTATCCTTCACATATCCTGGAAGCATCTGTTTTTGAGACTTCCTGAAGTATCAGGTCACAAAGCCCAATTTTCTGTTTTGTTGGGTTCTAAATAAACGAGACTTTTTAATAAAACACAATGATATTTCCCTGACAGTAATTATATATATATATATAGGATTCTACATTTCAGTACATACATGTGTGAGAACAAGGTCTTCATGGATGGATTACTAAAAGGGTCCGGGCAGAGGCCAAGGGGCTGTAAGTATCAGGGATAACTTTCCAGCCAGGAACGGGAAAACAGATAAACGAAAACATACGAATAAAAAAAATTAAACCAACTTCAAAGAGAGACAAAACATGACTACAGTGAGAGATGAAACGACTAAGACGAAACATGAAGAGACTACAAAGAGACACAAAATGACCAGAAAGAAAGATAAGAACGAGCGACTGTAGCTACAACAAACAACACATAGACTCATGGTGTCTTTAAAAGGGGCAAAACAACAAAGATGTCGACAAACTGAGAGGAAACACCAACAAAGAGNGGGGGTGACATCTCGGAACGGGGGGGTCGAATGGGGGATTGAAACACAGGGATTTTGAATGAACATCTTTAGTTTGCATGTGATACAGGTGTTCGAAGAGTTCGTGCTTTTGTTCGTCAATTAATATTATTTTCACCTAGTAAATTATATTAAATTTTTGCGTCGATGCCGGGACGGTAATTTACGTCTCGCGCAAGTGTGTCCGTCGCCGCAGGTGGCGACGTCTCTCCGTCGCCAACAGAGGCCGTCGGACGTTCCACCTACGAAGGGGATCCCCTCAGAGTATAAGGGATGATATGGAGAATACAAAAAAAAAACACACATGCCCCCCCTTTCCCCCCGTAGATCCGCCCCTGGCACAACTTAATGTATAACTATTTACAAAACATGTCTCTATAAACACACCATACCCGAAAAGGAGCAGGGAGAAGAAAATAATAATTATAAATAGAAATAGATGGTCTGTCCTTCGTATTTTCTTATTCACAGCCAATCATAACAGTATCGTAGGAAAATAAGAGAAACACAAAAACGTACAAAAAAATACTTAGTTCCCACTTGACAGTTAACGGAAAGAAACAACAACAAACAACAACACCAAATCATCACATGTACAAGGAAAAGTGCATCTGAGTCCGACTGGAGTAGAAGGGGGAAAGCGGCGCATAATATAATAATAATGCTGTTTCTTGTCTTTTCAGTTGGCGCGTCACAACAAGGAGCTGCAGGCGATGCTGAAGCCGGGGGGAACGTACGGAGAGGGCGACGAGGCCCTGGAGTTCTACTCAAAACACACGGCACAGATTGAGGTCAGTGGACAGGACTGTGCCTGAACTGTAGTGTACTGTGCTGTTTACGAGGTCCTGCTGTCTTTCCTAGTACTTGTTTACTTTGAAGTGTTACTGAAAAAGAATCAAAATTGTCAGCTACCAATTCTTGTGAAACATTGACATTTCTACAAGCTCCAATGCCGCACATCCATAGGAAAAAAAAGAATATATATCAGCAAGCTCCCTCAGACTTGAGCACTTTCTAAATTGTAAAGGTTTACTGAAAAATTATTAAAATGTTGCTATTGCAGGGCAGCCAACTCTCAACTCTCTCGCCACACTTCCCTTGTTAATCATACTGCTCAAAGTTCAAACCCACAAAAACAAAACAGAGCAACACGACAGAAACCCCTCCCAATAGGAGTGTCAACCCGAATGCCAAGTCTTATAAAAATGCACCGACTACACCGTATCTGAATCTCACTCCAAAGTAAAATAGAAACGCCGCCCTGCAATTATCTGCCCACTATGTGAGATCAATTGTAGGACGTCAGCTGCGGGGAATTGCTACATGTTTTTGCATTGACAGGAGACAGGAGGTGTTTGTTGGACTAAGGCCTGTACTACGAATCCAGTTCAACATACCCTGGATATGTTTTGAGTTATCTGGCTTAACTAACAAAACAAACGCGATCTCGCTAAGATGCCGCGGACTGTACGTAATGTTACTCTGATCCGGTTACTTGTGTTGTGGCAGATATTTAAGTAAGCTTTCTTAACGCTAATGTTATAATAGTCAGATTGCTCTGAAGATGGGAGGTGATATTCTATTAATGTTCACGTTCACACAGTCGGTGATTTTTGCCGGCCGTCTTTCCTGCAACGGCAGTTTTTCTGTATTTCCTTTCTCCTGTAATATGACTTGATCGCTTTAAACTCTGCACACTGAGCTCTGATTGGTCAGCAGGCAGTGCTTTCACTGAGTTGATCTCTTATCCTGCCCAGATACACCGGCCCGAAATCGGCAGTAAATGGGAGTCGGGCCGAACAAGAGCGTGGGCACGCCCTATTCGTAGTGGTGTGCGCATCTAGCCCGCTAAGAAGTGAACCAGCGTCGTAGGACCGGAAACCCAGAGTTAACCCTGAGTTACCTCGCTAAGCGAAAATCCGGCTTCGTAGTACAGGCCTCAAAATGCCATAAGTGCTGTCCACCATCTACCTTTGGAATGTTTTCATGCTTTCCTTGAAAGGTGGAATGCTGACTGTTGACACTGTTCCGTTCCTTCGTTGTTTGCACAGTTTATCAGGCTCCATCTAAAGGAAACAGTGCTTCTATTTGGTTTGTAAAGTACAGTATGTGACAATAATAAGGAAGATCTGTTGAATAAACGATCTGTAAAGACGTGTTTTTAAAGAGAACGGTACGTGTTCATAACCTTTTGGTCTCAGAGAGTGTGTGTTTGTTGTCTGTTTCTGTGGTTTGCTGCAGATTGTCCGTCTGGATCGCACCATGGAGCAGATAGTGTTCCCCGTGCCAAACATCTGCGAGTTCCTCACAAACGAGTCCAAGCTGCGTGTTTACTACACCACGGAGCGCGACGAGCAAGGCAGTAAGATCAATGACTTCTTCCTGAGCGCCGAGGATCTCTTCAATGAGATGAATTGGCAGAAGAAGCTGCGAGGCACCCAAGAGGCAACTGGAGACGCAAACACGGTTCCCTGTGCGTATATTTCCTCAACTCTTTATGTCCTGTAGTTTCCTGGTTTACATGCTGTCCTGTTGCATCCCTCCAGGAACCCCCTCTTCCAAAAGGCTCTTTCACATATATAAATATTAGGTTAGAGGAAAAAAGAACCCACAAGATGATCATTTGCAGTGCTGGAAAGTAACTTACTACATTGACTCAAGTACAGTAATCAAGTGCAGTTTCAAAATACTTCAGTTTTTCCATTTTATAGCAATATATACTTCTTCTCCACAATTTACTATCAAATATTGTACATTTAAAGGTGGGGTAGACAATGAATATCTGAAGTGCTTTGACAAAAAATCCATAAAAAAATTCATCTGTGGAAGCCGTAGCGCTGTAAAAAGCACGACCAATCATCTGAGCCGGCCCGGCTAAAGTAACTGGATGGCCTACCTGCCTGTCAGCCTTCCATCTGTGCACAAACTTATCTCGTGCCCTCATTGGTCATGTGCGTGTTCGTGTGTGTTGGAGGAAGGGCTCTGTAAGGAAGTGGCAGATTTGTTCCGGCTGTGTATTTTCAAATTCTAGCGCACTCGAGCTGGTTTCTCCAACATTACCTACCCCACCTTTAAAGTAAGATGATTCTGTAGTTTAACAGCAACAGGGTAAGGATGAAAAACAGCATAGATTCACACAGATAATACAATTAGGGATAAGATCAATCATCATTGACTTACTATTTGCAGATTCATATCATAATTTGTTTTACTTTAGTTGATTTTTGAACTTTTAAAACAGCCCATTAGTAACCAGTATTTCTACACTGTGTTATTATTGCTTTTACTTTCGAAATATATCTAAGTTCTTCCTCCACTTTTGATCTTTGTAAATAAATGACTCACCCCATAAGACCTTGGATTCTTGTGTGAAGAGGAAGAGGAGTCAGAATTCCCCTGATGTCACTTTGGCAATTTGGCAACTCAAGGTTTAGTAACGTGTCCCAAACTTCCTCCACACCTCTCATGTGATCATTAGATAAAAATGCTTTAGCCACCAATGAAAACTATTTCTGCAGTGGAGACTCGTTATTAGAAAGCTCAGGCATTTTACTTCTATTTCTGTGGCGTAAACATTGAGAGAACCACGGAAAACCTTGATAAAGATCACACGGCAAAAATAACACCCGCACAGTGCTCGGCTCACCGGGTTCTCAAAATATGATGAAAAAAACAAATCATGCATTCAGATGATACGCCCTCAGGTCTCACACGTTTGATTTCACGTGTCAGTTGTACAAACCAGAACAATCTCAGGGTTAAGCTGCATAAATCAACAAAAGACGATTTCTACGGCCAAAACTTGACTTGACTTCAAAAATGTTAACTAATAATAATAATAATGTATAACTATTCATCATCACCTGGTTTAAAGTTAACTAGAAATCTGTCATCGAGGCTGCCTTTGTGTTTGTGTTTTTTCAAATGGTTGCCGATTGCGTCATCGCTGCCGACCGAAGCCTAATCCGTCTGTAATGCTTTTACATTATGAGCAAACAGGATTATAACATTTCTCTAAACCACAATCAATTGTAAAATGTGAGAAAGGGGCTTCACTCTGATCCCTTACCTCTGAACCCTGGAAGTGGATAGAGCATGTACACCTTGATAAGAACCTTTATATAGATTACTGTGACACCTGTAACAATGTTGGTTAATGTAAGGCATGATTGCATGACAACATATTTTCTATAGAGATGTTTTATTCAGCCAGGAGAGAATGATGTGTTTGAGTGTGATTTAGTGGACGATGAACACGGTAGTTGGGGTCGGTACACAAACCGTCTTTTGTTTCAAGCCCATTCACAAGTTTGTCTCATCTTTGTAATTAACATATAGTTTCTGTATTCTGATATGACTGTTAGGTTCCTTTTATTTTTGTAATTCTGGAAACATATGTAAAGGCAAATTAATTGTTTTTGGACAGGGTTAAGTAGTATAGTATTAACCTTTACATAATCCCTCATTTTAGTCTTTAGCCACTTCATAAAGGGAATTTAGAGCTGAAAACAGTAGAGCATCGATAAACTGGTGTAAAGAGGTCACACGTGTAGAATGCTTTGTTTTGTCTGGGGGACGATATAGACGTTTTTTATTTGTATTCCTCTCTTATGATAAGCAAAATTAGGACAGTCAACATTAATCCTTGGCAGGAAAGATAGCTGTAAAATGACAGGTGAGAATCAGGATTCACTCTTGATGTTCTTACGATTTGTAATTTAGTAGGATTAATAGGTCAATCTGTTTCATCCACCTGACAGTTTGAGGTCATGATTAGTTTCATATCTTTTACTTTTAAAGCTCATGCAGGCTCAACCTTACTGAGGAAACATCAAAGCAGTTCAGTGGAAACGGGCTCCCATGTCAGCATGCGAGGGATCGGCAACATAAGACAGGAGAAACTGTTCAGATGATCCAAAAAAAGATTATAGCATCGTGCTGCAGAGCTCCAGGCTCAGACCCTGTCCCACGCTGAACCCATCTCCATCAATGGGACCCATGGTGGGAAATCATGTGTGTTATCATGTGTGTTATCATGTGTGTTCAGGGGGAAACCCCCAGATTGACAAGGTATTGCCCTACCTTGCCAACAGAGCATATAACTAATACATTGTAACACACACCAAACAACCTCCATAATATTTGATGTAATTATAACGTATACATTTAGTTAATGTTATATCAAGCAACCAATCACTTGTACTAACCCTAAGACTTTGCTAGCGTTACCTAGCTAAGCTGATGTTGTAAGCAAACTATTGCTATTTTCAGGACATCAACAACAAGCAAAACAATGTCAAAAAGCTAAATGTAATTATTTAAGCTTTTAACCATCATTTATTTTTGCTAACGCCATTAGCATAGCTAGCTAACTTACCCAAACTCATAAGGTTAGTACTGCTAACTATTATTTATTTTAGCTAACTATGTTAATAAAGTCAACATTTAAAGGTTGCATTGTTTAACTTGGTGTTATTCGTGGAGGTTGTGTGGCTTTTTCAAACGGAAGAAAGCATGATATCTTGTCCGGATCATTGTCTCAGTGTACCCTATTTCAGATTTAACTTTTCCTCAGGACCGGAAAGGAGCTTTTGCAGCTTGTAGCTTCTCAAAATGTATACGAGGAATATCATATGTCTTCTACCTTTTAAACTAAGCATTCGTTTTCTCAATACCCTTTTGAATAGTACAGTCGCACAGGACTAAACTCTATGTTGAGTTTTTCTTAGAGCCTTGCACCCCTTGTTGATTCTGTCAGTTACTGCTGTGAAGTAGCCGTGTGTTGTGGCTCGTCCCGTGGTCAGGCCTGAAGGAGGACAGTTTGCAGATCTCTCAAGTCTCACACACGCATTTCACTCCATTCACACGCTCACACGCCATTCACACGCCACACCTTGTATTTCTCACGCAGAGATTTCTCTCCAGGGTACCGCCGCAATTTTGTAAACAAACTAGACTTGTACCCACTAGCACCCCCCCCCCCCCCCTCGTTGACCCTTCGCGATACAGAGGGCTTCATGGGAACTTTGAGGGGAGCCAGAAGTTGGATTACCAAACACCGCTGCCAAAATCTCTCTCTGCACTCTGTTCAAAACTTGAGAGCCCTGAGTTTGTGTATAATGTGATTGCACCATAGACTGTATATATTGCACGGATTGCATTGATTGCACGTGACAACGATCATCACCTCTCTCCTCAGTCTAAATGAATCATCACGGCAGTAGCGCTGCTGCTAAGCACTTGTGATGAATGTAGTGACTTTGGTGGCTAAAAGTCCCCCCCGGCAGTTCTTCTTTTCTCATAAACAGTCATAAACAGCTCAAAATAGCGTTGGTGCGATACTGATCTCCTGACCAAGCTCTGAGTAGGCTGTGTGTGCGTGTGGAAAGTGTTTGGCGTGTGTGAAATGTGCATGACAGTTGTTTGTGTGTACTTAAGTAGATGACAAAGAAGTGAATTATTTTGTTTACAGCTGCTGAGAAAGCCACCATGCAGACTTCTTCTGATTCCGTTTGATTATTGTATTTCACCACAAATGTAATGCTTTTTTTTCCTATCAAATTAATCTGCACTCAACTTTGTCTAGCTGATAAAAGATGGAAAATATGTAGTGTAGCTGATCAGAAACATGACTGACAGTTGAAGCAAATCATGAAAGAAAATATCAAGTATAAAACCATTTGACTGAAAGGACTAAGAAATTATTTATGTTGTGGTGTGAAACTCAGATCAGTCGTGTGATTTACTGCTAATTCCTGTGACGTTATTAGATACATTATTCTTGGTGTATTGCACTGATAATGACTGTGTGAAATTCAACACCCTTCTCCAGCTCAGCCCATCCTGTACTGGTGCTCCAGGAACATGTCCTTCTGGAGCAGCATCTCCTTCAACCTGGCTGTCCTCATGAACCTGCTCGTGGCCTTCTTCTACCCTCTGGAGGGCGTCCGAGGAGGTCAGTCTGCTGAAGTCTATTCCTTTCCTTAAAGGTCACCTATTATGCAAAATCCACCTTTTCATGTCTCTTCTACATCAACATGTGTGCCCTCTGTGGAAAGAGACTCTGAAAGTCTCAGGAACAAAGATTCTCTCTCTTTTTGTCCTGATCCATTTCTATAAAAACCTGTCTGAACAGGGCTGAAACAGAGGGGATTATGGGTAATGCTGCAATTATCTGTTTGGTGTTTCAGCCAAACACTTCAGAGACTTGTTTTGTATATATCTGAGACCTATAATATATTGATGAAAAACACTATGATAGGGGACCTTTAAGCCCTTTTATTACTGGTGAACAAAAGGTTAATGAGATCTTCTGTTTACGTGCAATGCGGTTAACACGATAAGTGCGACTTTAACAGCTCCGGAAATGTGAGTGTGTGTGGCATAAACAATAACTGGCAAAGACAGGGGTGTGTCAGGAGGCGTAGTACATATTGTGCCTCACCAGAATCCTGTGCGGCAAAGATTAAAGATAAGGGAAATTGGATGTTTACGCCTTCTAGGTAAAACCTTGGTGGTTCAGTGTTGCCTCATCTACCCCAGGCTAGCAGTACATTTAAGGCCGTATAAAGTTTTGTTTGTATTAAAGGATTATAAATAGTTTCTAGTTTCTGAAGCCAACTGGCAGACACAACCTTTCAACAGTGATTTCCAGGTGTGAAAATGGCAATACCTTTCTCTTCTGTATCTGTACATTTTTAAATGAATGGTAACACTGTCTTTGAAGACCGATTTGAAGACCTGAGAAATGTTGGACTCAAACATGTCTCGGAGGTGAGACAGAGACCAGATTGGCAGTGATTTTTACAGCTGATTGCGATTTATTTGAAAAGTTATAATTAGAGAACACGTCCAAAATAAACAAGTTCAGAAATGTGGATTTACAAAGCAGTGAGTTTACCAGACCTCTGTAGCCAGCTCCCAATCTCTGGTTGTGGTTAGCCGCTCCAGACTACATTAGCTGGCCAAACACCTGAAACTCTTGCCAGATTGCAGATGAGTCGCTGTTTGGCAAATGAAGGTGCCAGGTTAAATAATTTGTCGACTAAAATAAACAATATCTCTGGTTTTGCTGCGTCATTTTTTGTTATTGTCCATGTTAAATCAAGCAATGTTAAAGGCATGCATTGCTAAATCTCTGAAGCACTCATTGTAGGAGATTTTTTCTGCAACCATGACTTCATATCTGCTTTATGCAAGCCTCAAAGAACGGACTCTCCAAAATAATCATTAATTGTTTCAATCTGAGAGCTCTATAGAAGATGGAGTGCAGTCACGAGGATTTTACACGTGTTTCCTTGAATACCTCCTGATGTGACTTGAGCAATAGCATCCAAACATGTTTTCATTCAGTCCATGTATTTATAGCAGTTGGCATGTGATCAGAATTACAAACCTAAGATGCATTATTCATTGTCATTGTGTACAGAACACTATGTGCGCTCGTGCTTGTGGTTTGGGTGTAGCCTCACACCTCCCAACGTGACTTTAACTACATGTGGAGGTGTGAAGAGAATGTAATCTTAAAAGAAGATTTTAATCTCGACCTGCGGGGCTATCGCAAAGGACCAAGATGGATTTGTCTTGGCTGGAAGGATCTGAACTGTTATTGGATACTTGACCTTTGTTACTTGACTTAACATGTTATCAGATTTATAGTGTCATTCTCACACTGCTCCAGGTTTTGATAGGGTTGTGTCCTTTTTCCCCATACTATCAGAAAATCTAACAGGAAATGGCAAACTATGCTTCTCACCGTGGAGAATACCACTAAAAGTGACACCTTCATGATAAGATGCAGATTCAATTTGCTTTACTCTTACGAAAGCCATAACAGTGCCTGCTTGAATTCAAACTTCCTCTATGGATCTGAATGTTCTGCCTGTTGCATTGGAAAAGGAAAGGTCAGTGTAATTATCATCTCTCAACCCATCGACTATCGGACTGACAGTTAATTTTCTGTCCAGCGGATATCCAGATAAACACATTTCCCGGAAAAAACATTGTTTACATTTCGATTAGCCACTTGAGATTCAAGGATGGAGTTGAGAAATTGCATCTATGACCGGATTGAAATGGCCAGAATACATTTGTTAAACATGTTTTTATCTGATTAAAAGACTTGCACCCCAGACTTGTTCAAGACACACATGACACACACAAGAAAAAACACAAAGCAAACATTTACGAAACGTCCTTTTGTAAAAACATGATACATATTTAAAATCCAATTTAAGCCGCATTACTTCAGTATCTCATCGTCCTATCCTTCTGTCACTTTCACTATGGTAAAAATGTGTTAAAATTGGTTAATTATCATCTCTGGTCAGCTATAAAATATCAATTAATCGTGGCTTTCATCCTAATAAAAAAAATATCTGACCCTGGAGAATTCAAATTACATTGCCGTCTTAAATATATTTTGATAAATGTATACATTACATACAAAACAACTCTCTAAGTCAGGGTTTTGTCATTAGAAAGCAAAAAATATATGATTCATTTAAAATAAGCTAATTTTTCCAGGAATTCCAAAACCCAAAAAACAAGGTAATTGAGTTTCTTTCTGGGATCAACATATTTGACCTTTTCACCCAAGACCATATTAACCCCTGATCAGTCAGGCTGTGTCAGGTGGTCAAAATGTCCTGATTTAATTTGGGGAAATCCTCTCTGGTGTTGGGTCACAAGGTGGGACTTTAGAGAAATAAAATGAATTCAAATGCAACCCGCGGCTCTTTAAGCCCTCTGCTCTGGCTCCCTTGAGCTTAGACAAAAATAACAAGGAAATAAAATCAAAGTATTTGTAGGACTATTTAAATTGTCTTGCATGGTTGAAAATGTTTCGTATCTTGTATTTTGAGGTGATACTGTGAAACATAAATAAAACAGTTTTAATTAGGTCAACTAAAATATGTGTCATATCCTGCTACGGTCCCGCGTCAGCGCCTTTTCTTGCAGGCGAATAACCTGACCCCCGGCTCTATGAGCGAGCTATGGATAAATCAAAGAAAATAAAGGTATCGGAGGAACACAGAGGGTTTAATTCTGCGTGGTTAGAGTTATATGCTTTCACAGCAAACGATTCTGGCTTACCGGTATGTTTGATATGTAGAGAGAAGTTATCAAAGGTGCTGCAGCCTTTACGTATCAAGGCAAAAAAACAGAAGAGGAAGACAGCTGACGATCTTCAGTCATAATTCAATCAGTTAAAGGTGGGGTAGGTAATTCACTTCAGAAACACTTGTTGTTATATTCCATGGAATGCTCTTAACATCCCGATAGCAATGAATATATTAAATGCTTTGACAATAAATACATAAAAAAATATCATCTGTGGAAGCCGTGGCGCTGTAAAAAGCACGACCAATCATCTGAGCCGGCCCGCGGCAAATAACTGGATGGCCTACCTGCCTGTCAGCCAGGTAGGCCCTTCCATCTGTGCACAAACTTATCTCGTGCCCTCATTGGTCATGTGCGTGTGTTCGTGTGTGTTGGAGGAGGGGCTCTGTAAGGAAGTCTGAAGGAAGGGGCTGATTTTTTTCGGCTGCGTACTTTCAAATTCTAGCGCACTCGAGCTGGTTTCTCCATTCTTACCTACCCTAACTTTAACTCTTTTTAGGGTGCAGCTAT
>NW_011362917.1:506448-513633 GCF_000735185.1 Notothenia coriiceps | reverse complement strand
GCGCAGTTTAAGCGTGCGTCTCTGTGTTTCATTCAAGCTCGGCTCTGTGTGTGTGAGGAACGAGCCTTTTTGTGTGCGCAAGAGATAGGAGAGAGAGAGAGAGAGAGCGAGACCAGCGGTACCGAAGATCGTTGTTGTTAGCTTCTGGTGCTAGCGAGCTAGTGGCCGGGTCTCAAATGTTTTGGTCACCATTAATGTAAACAATTATTTCCGAGGCACACGTTTATATGATCATTATAGTTATAAAAAAATAAGAGAATAAATGAAAAACAGTTTTGAAATAATATGACATTAAAAACAGAATAAAGTTTAAAAGGGAGTGATTTGTAAAATATCCATAAAGAAATAGTAAATCTGTTTACAGTTCTGTTTCATATGGGTGTTGAGAGATGTATCCATAGATCTCTTCATTTTGCTCTCAAAGTGCACCAGATTGATGCTTTTAACTTCAATATTCAAAAATCTTCCCGGGAGAGCTTGCCCCCAGACCCCCCTATGTGAGGTCCACTCACCACCTATAAAAATAGCACTTTACCCCTGCTTACACCTATATGCCGTGAGCTGTTATCGAGCATTCATTGTAACAGTTGCAGGTACGTTGTGTATATGCGTGGGGATTGTTGCAGTAGAAAATTCAACTGTAGCGACCGGTACATTAATGGGAAACCCTAAATGTTTGAGCACCCTCTATGAAACGTCAAGCTACCCCACAGCACCCCCAAAATAAATCTCTGGCGCCGCCACTGAGCCTGACTATTTGTGCTGGGGGGGCCCGACTTTTTTTTTTCTCCAAAGGGGGGGCCTGACAGAAAAGGTTTGAGAACCACTGCTCTACTGTATCATGCTTTGATGTTTAAAACCATTTACATGCACAAAAACCTATACTACAAGAAAGGGAAAACCCCCAAAATGAGGGCCTCTTTAAAGAAGTGTGAAACGTGACATCTTGATGAATGCTTGATGCTGCTCTACACTCCTGGTAGTCGCCGTGTTAAACGTGTTTAATGTGTATTCAATGTTTGGCATGTGACTGCGCAGTTTGCCAATTCCAGTCATCCATCTGCTATGCAATAAAGCATGTCAAAATAAATGTGATACTGCACGTGAGGTCTGTATGATCCTCATAGCAGGGAACACACTTACATTGAAGCCCCCCAGCAGCAGCAACGTGGGCTCCAGACCGACAGAGAAGATGAGGCGCAGGATGGTGGAGGCGATGAGCGCCCGGATACCGTGAGGCTGAGGAAACACGATGACGATGGCCAGAGAAACCAGCATGGCCATCCACAGCAGGGCAGAGAGGTGGGGCTCCAGGGTCCCTGAGGAGGAAGGAGGTCACATCAGGGAGGAAGTGTGGCTCTTTGCTTTCTCTGTTTTCGGTTCAGTTATGAAGTTGCCTATTTCGAGTGAAATTAGTGAATAGTTCTCTTTTAACGTCAACAGGAGGAAAATTAAGCTCGTAATCAACTTCACAACACACATAAATATGGCTTAAAGCATTAGAGAAACTAAAGTTAATACCTTGAGGTTGTATTCCTCTGTCAACCCATCGAGTTGAAGTTTAAATTCATGAAATTGTCATAATTAGTATATTCATTTTAAAAGTTAAGGCCAAAATTGTTTTGTGTGGCCTTGTCAAAATTCTAATCAGTTTTTTTTTTTAATCAAATTTGAAGAAATTCCCTTAAGGCGTTTTGGGAGATACGGCTCTCCAGAGAAATTGACAATCAAATGGACAATCCAAAAACAGACGCATAAGAAACAACACACAAAACGTCTGAAAAAAAGGGTTTATCCATAGATTTTATTTTAAATACTGAACGCTTTTTTCTGTAATATTCTTTAGCTGCAATAAAATTATGCTAATGTTCTTTTTTTAGGTTACCACAACACTTGTTTCATTACATGCCATCATGCCATGAAAGTAAAACGACCAAACAGTAGCAGACGTATCCACTGTGAATATTGATTAATTGATCGGCTTCATGTGTTATTGAGACTAAGACCCCATCCACACGGAGACGAAAATGAATTCGATATCAAAAAAGTCTTCTGTCCACACGGAATTGGCTCTAGAAACTTGTCCGTCCACACGAGACCGCTCGACCCGCTGGAGACGCTGTAGGACATATGCCAGGCCTGTAAGTGGCGCTGTACTTCCGCCACAAAATACACCAAAAGCAGCGAATAAGACCCCCGTGCATGGTTGCCCTTCTGTTTATTCTCCGCGGTGGATTTAGCAACATGTAGTTCATGTAATTCTCCATGTCCACTTGTTGCTGATGGTTGTGGTAGAGGAGCTGTAGATTCTGCACTAGCATCTAGCATGGTCAGTAGCGCCTGGAGCACGAAAGCAACCCTGTGATCCGCCATTGTTGTTGTTGTTAGAGAAACGCATCAGCAATGACGAGGGGGTGAGCAGCAGAGGTGGGGAGAGGCGGGGCTATGGCGTCATCATTATCAGGAAATGATCGTATAGGGCGTACACACGGAGCCGTTTGGACCCCCAGAGCATTACGTCCGCAGATCTACCCACCTTGGGATGCGTTATCGTTTGAGGGCTCCGTTTCCGTGTTGGCCTCGTGTGGACGAACAGTCTTCTATACGATAGAGAACTGTAGCGGATACAACCCGTTTCGTCTCCGTGTGGACGGAGCCTAAGAAATCCCATTAGAGTCGCTTATGAAAACAATTGTTTTGGAGTTATATTATATAAGTAGAGCCTCTCTCTGTTTGTGTATATGTTGGTTTTTACACAACAGTTATGTGTTCATCTAAATCTATTATTTCATCTTCATGAGCACACCAGGCATTAACTCAATGCCCATCTAAATCCTATGTTTAAATATTAAAGTGCATTTATCTGTTGTTTTCTTTCCACTGAGGCTCTTAAACAGCACTCAGAGAGTCTCCCTACATCCCCTCCCTGCTGAGGCCTCCTTCTTCACGCCTCTCTGTGTACAGATCACATGACAGGTACTTGTTACATAACCCCCGGTTGGCTAAAAATACACTTGGCTGGAGCTGAAATCACCGTGGATGGTCCCGGGCGCCGCATTGTAACGCGCTGCCTGGGCGCCTGGACTTGGCAGCGAACCCAGAAGCAGCAGTTTGGACGTCACACACCTACAGACTCAGACCATTCATCTCTCTCGCACGCTTACTCTGCAGCCAGGCGGAGATAGAGAGACTGACCTTTACACTAAAGCACTTACTGTACACTTCACCGAATCTAAATACAGCCTGACGTTTGCTACGTGATGAAAACTGAGATTCTACTTTACGTGTGTGAGCGCCTGTGACAGGGTGGAGGCTCTGGCACTTCACCAACTTCTGATCAAGGGATACCTGACTCCACACAAACACCCAGCTGATTTAAACCACAGCACTAACCTATAGAAAGGACAGAAGTTATTCAAGGTGCTTTTTTCTAGGGCTTCAGCACGTCCGACCTCCACTATGAAAAAGCTCCTAACCACAGTGTATCTTCAAACAAACCACCTAGAGGAAACATCCACTGGCAGCATGTGAGTGCAGCTGATACAACAATGTTTAAGGGGACTTTCAGTGTTTATGTCCACTGTAAAAATCTCCATAATAAATGGATAGTTTGAAAGCTTTGAAGTGCGGTTGTAAGACGTACTTATCCACAGTCACAATCAAACAGATAATGACCCTTATCTAAAAAAACATTCTTGTCATTAAAGAAAATATGTAAAGTAAGTATAAAAGGACACTTTCACTGCAACAAAACCGTCACCCTTCTTTCTAGATGTGCAAATAAGTAAATTGGAGGGACACTTTGAAGATTGTAAATTATAATTTCTGTAGATGGTGGTCCGCATGCCAACATTTAGGAGAGACAGGAAGTGGTTACCTCAATGGGGGTTAAGCAATGTACTTCTCTGGATGGGGGTATCAGCAAATAGTCTACGCAATATTTAGAATAAAAAAAAAATAATACAAAACATACTGTATAAATAAATAACTATTTTAGCTCGCAGAACACAGGATTATTTTGTCCATCACTGTCTCAAATGGTCTGAGTGTGCGTATAGTGGGACGTTGTTTTAAAGGCTTAGTAAGCATTCAACCAATGTCACCCACAATAACAAAAATGAACTAACTAATTGAGACAGCTTTAGACCAGAAAATCCTGTCTTCTGCAAGGTTCAACTTCTGTGTTGCCCGAAGGAGACTGATTGCTTTGAAGGTAGCATAGATAACAACATAAATTAACCTGAGTGATTGGAAAGGGCTACCTGACAGCAAGGTGAAGGCGTGAACACATTCCAAATACAGAAAACACTTGAAATGACATGGTTCTTTTAAGTGGGCTTTTCTTTTATGAAGCTAGAATATATTTTGCTGCTGCCTCTGTCCACAGCAGCTTTGCTCCCGTGTCAGTACTCCTCCGTTTCTCCAAATTGGACGAAACTGCCAAGGATACAAAGACTATGGATAATAATCCCTTCAACCCCACTTAAAAGCATCCAAACTATCCCTTTAACCTACAAACAATGTACAACCTGGAGTTGGTCACGTTTTTTGTTTCTTTTTCTAAGACTTCAGCACATCCGACCACTACTTGGAAAAGCTCCCAACCACAGTTTCCCTTCAAACAAACCACGTAGAGGAAACATCCACTGACAGACATGAGAAGGAGGCGTGCAGCTGATACAACAATCAGGGGATTTCCTGGAGTTTAACTTCCCCATACAATTTACATGCATACCTTTAAAAGCTATTACAATGTCTTAATTAAGTCCACTAGAGAGTCTGGATCTAACAAGGTTTACAGGCAGGTGGCTTGAATATTAACAGGAAGCTCATGTGAATTGGTGACGCAGTGTGAATGTGTGTGTATGCATGCGTGTAGACATTGAATATTCACCATTGAGCAACTTAACAGTGGCTGAGTTTTCTTTTCTTTTTACACGACTTCAGTGTCCTGGAATGAACTGTTAAGCTCCCAGAAGACCTTTGACACTTCAAACCCCATGAAGTTGCTGGAGCTATGCTAACAACCTCGGTTATTTTTTTTTCTATACCGCTGTGAGGAAGTTCAAACAAAGGGGACCTCGCCGTTTGACCCCACATAGAACAATTGAAAGTGTATGCGGATCACAATGTGTGTCTTCTTTCTGCTACTCCGCACTGGAACAATGCAGGCCTTATTGGCTGCGGCTTTTCACATCCCCACAAATACTGCCCTCAAGGAGAACTAAGAAAAACAACTGAAAGGATTAAGAGAAAGCAAAACAAGCGGAAAGCTGAAACTGCATGTGAAAACATGCTCCGGTTGTCACAAAAATAATTATGTTGTGCAGGAATTGGTTTCACTCTTTGACCAAAAGAGCCATTTTGCCCCCTTTTTCAAACATTTGTTTTTGTCTGGAGCCGCAACACATATTTGATAGCTTATAAAGTTGTATATATTGTTATATCATAGACAAAAACTACAGCTTTTTTGCATTTATTATTTATTACATTTAGAAAACTGTTTACCTCTAATAATAAACAAATGTAAGGAGAATACAAAAAAATACACAGGCCTACTTTAAAATAAATTAAACACAGCACTTGGGGAGTCCTCTGCACANTCAACTACCTGGGCTGTCAAATGTCTCAAAGCGTTCTTAAAAACCCAGGAGAAAATGGTGGATTTCGGAACAGTGTCCAAACCGTTACCATGGGAACTAGTAGTTCCCATGGTAACGGTTTGGACACTGTTCCGAAATCCACCATTTTCTCCTGGGTTTTTAAGAACGCTTTGAGACATTTGACAGCCCAGGTAGTTGACGCCAATGTACTCTTTTCGTTGCGACTTTTTTCCAACGCACTCAACTCGTCAGTTGCCGCAAATCTTTTGTTGGTTTTGTGGTCTGTGTCCATGTCCAACCATTCATCAATACTGAGGCCCCCCAACAAATCAAAATTAACTTTAAAATCTGACATTTTGTAGCTACCGATTTCCAACGAGAGACAATGTATAACAGTGTAACGTCTGTGTGTCGCTAAACGTCGCTATGGAAACCACACGATGTAGGCTCATGGAAGTAGTTTCGGTAGGCTAGTGGCGTGTGTAGGCCACTGGATACTTTCTGATTAGGCACGTTCTATTTGATCGTTGTTTGATCGTGGAATCAAACACGCCTATTGACCAATCAGAGAGCTTGCTCAAACCTATGTGTTATAGAATGTACAGTCATATCTGTACATTTAACTGCATTTCTTGCACTTCCGGTTGGATGCTAACTGCATTGCGTTGCATTCTGGTGGTGGGTGTTGGGTGTTTACCAAATGTATAACCAAAACCAGAAAAAGGTCATTCTTAGTCCACATTTGAACATATTGTAATCCAATCTCTAAATCCTCTCTTTTTCCAGCTCTTCGATCTGGTGTACAGAGAGGAGACCTTGCTGAACGTAATAAAGAGTGTGACCCGCAATGGCCGCTCCATTCTCCTGACCGCCGTGCTGGCTCTTATCCTCGTCTACCTCTTCTCCATCGTGGGCTACATCTTCTTCAAAGACGACTTCATTCTGAATGTCGACAGGATACCCAACAAAACACTAGGTACGAAACAGGTTGTTACCTCTCACTCCCTAACCGGGACAGAGATAAATACCTCGCCCTTCACTGAACCCGGGGACAGTCAAGAGAATAAACAAGGAATGTTTCTCTGCAGCAAACACACACAATCGCAGACACACACACACACACACACACACACACACACACACACACACACACACACACACACACACGTATGTAGATGCTTATGACTCTTTCTGGATATCTCTTCCCAAACACATCCGTGACTGCAACAATCTGTCTATATTCAAATTTAGAAAAACATATTTAATTGTGTTTTATGTTTTTACTCTTTCTTTTTTATGAATGATCTGTATTATTATTGTAACTTTTTTTATTTAATTACATTTAAAAAAAAAAAAAATCTATAGAGCATGGAGCCAGTATGGTGGGAGAGTTCTTCTCTGGTGGAGTCTGCCGGAAAGAGAATGGGGAGAACTGTTCGACAGAGGCTGTGAGGGAAGGTAGGGTGTGTGTGTGTGTGTGTGTGTGTGTGTGTGTGTGTGTGTGTGTGTGTGTGTGCGTGTGTGTGTGTGTGTGTGTGTGTGTGTGTGTGTGTGTGTGTGTGTGTGTGTGTGTGTGTGTGTG
>NW_011362917.1:497757-506279 GCF_000735185.1 Notothenia coriiceps | reverse complement strand
GTGTGTGTGTGTGTGTGTGTGTGTGTGTGTGTGTGTGTGTGTGTGTGTGTGTGTGTGTGTGTGTGTGTGTGTGTGTGTGTGTGTGTGTGTGTTTCTTTTTAGGTTGAATCCACGTGTTTGTGCATGCATGTCTCTCAGGAGATTCCCGAGTGTGTTACTCTGTCTAATGACTCATGCTTGTGGAGTGTGTGTGTGTAGGTCTTTATGACCTCGCAGACAATCACTCAGGAGATCCGTCCCCCTGAGCCGGGCGGTCACATGGGATTTAACCCGGTTGCACCAACTGGGGGCTTTCAGGGAGCCGGGTTGAAACACCAGGGCTTTAGACTGGTGTAGGGGTCAGAGGTCAGGGATTAATTGCAGTCAGGTACGAGCTGGTCGATGGGTTCACTCGGTGAAGGCGCACATAGCTTCTCACAGCGAACAACGAACATTTGCAAACCGACTGACCTTTATGGGAAAGCCTCCAATCAAAGAGCACATGCAGCACCTTAGAAATCGATCAGCCAACCATGCGGAGTCCTCACAGCGGCGCGACCTCGTCTGGGCTTCACCAGGCCATGTTAGCCTGGTGACTTGTATTTTAGAGGATAGTTGAGAAATTCCCAGACATGTTATTTCCCCAGAGACCCCCCTCCTTAAGTCTGAGAACAGTGTGACATTAGGGTTCAAGTGAGTTAGGATTGTGCATCGGACCTTAAATCTTCAATTTTTTTGTGTAGTTGAATTCTTAGTGGGTAGTAACACATTACATTTAACTGGGAACATGAACTTTAATGTTTTCTTTGTCAATAAATTGTTCTTCTTAGGTTAGTTACTCTTGAGGTTTTAAGTGTTTTTATTTTTTTAAGAGATTAAACTGTTTAAGAGTAAATATAATGATATTATTATATTTATATATGGCACTTTAATTAAGTAACGGGCCTTTTTAAAGGGGCCCCTATGATGGACATTTGCAGGTTCATTTCTGTATGTTGTGTCTCTACTGAGACATGTTTACTTGCTATAATGTTCAAAAAGGTCTTTATTTTTCTCATACTGCCTGAAACAAGAGCCCAGTCTGCTCTGATTGGTTAGCTCTGTTGTGATTGGTCACGTACAATGTGTTGAAGCACTAGCCCATATAAGCGCAAGTGTTACATAGTGATGTCACTATGATGTTAAATATCTAAATTGAAGAAGAATTAAGAATAAAAGTTGCATCAGCTTTAACAATGAAATTAAAAATGTTAGTAATAACGTAATCCAATCATTTAAGCATGTTCGACACGGGTGTAAAAAACAACATAAATCAATATAACTATAAAGTAACAAAACTTGCCGTTTCTGTTCAGTCTACCCATTAATCATAAATGGATCCTCTCCTTTATCAATTAAGTTTAAAGGCATCATTGGCTGGTCATAGCCATGCAGACTTACTCTCTTTATAAGAAATGACAGATATCTCACAGTATCATTGTGTCTCCACAGCTACTGTTGCCATCCAGCCGTCGGCGGTGGTGATCGAGGACAAGGAGCGGTCATGTGACTCGCTGCTCATGTGCATTGTCACGGTGCTGAGTCACGGCCTGAGGAGTGGAGGAGGTGTTGGGGACGTCCTGAGGAAGCCATCCAAAGAGGTACAAAGCACAGGATCAAGACAAGGACAAAATCACATCCAAGATTAGATAAGACTTTCAAAAACTGTATAATTAAATTTCCTAAATGAGCCTTTTTTTCATAATTGTTCACCTCTTTGTTGAAGTTTAAGATCTATTGGATTATAGGAATCATAGACATCTCCCCACTGAAATGCAACACACACATCACATGCCTGCACAGTCCCTTATCACACACACACACACACACACACACACACACACACACACACACACACACACACAGATTCAATTAAGTTTAATTAAAGTGGATGGAGAACACTGATAATAAAAATTAAAAAGTAAACGTTTTAATAAGCACATTTTATTAAATTAAATCTTCAAAAAGTACTGAACATAACATTTTTTACCACATAAGCAAATATAAAATGCTTTGTTAATTCCATATGCAACAGATGAGAGCAGCAGGCTTAATAACGAGGCTGTCTGTGAGAGAAAGACTTGAGGTCATGAGGTTGCGTAGGGGACTTTCAGAACTTCAAACACGGCAGAAAAAAAGCATTAATGGTATTTATCCAGGACGAAGACGAGCTCGTGCTCTACCACAACATGTGTCAGATCTGAAGCTTGACCCATAGACTCATACATGCTTATACAAACGTCAGCTAGCTTCACGCTCATGTGAATTCTCCGTACTGTTTTCAGTTGTGTCGGATTGTGTTTGATTGGATGTACTCTTACCTCATTCTGTATGCAGAGATTGCATTATGACTCACTGCGATGTGTTAACACAGTGATAGCATCAGGATTTGATGTAAATGGATTTTTTTTTTCGATAATCGTACTTTAGATTTTTTTAATCTTGATAAGACAGATCTTTTAGAAATGAAATGTAACATCTTACAACTCAAAGGTAGGATTAAGAACACTTTATACCTCATTTCTACTTTCTACTTATATTACACTATGACTAATATAACTTACTTAGTGTTCATTTATTCAGTCACCTAAGAGTAAAGAAGCCAAAATGTTACTGCTCATGCGTTCGAATCATTACAATAACTTAGCTTTGTCTTTGGATAGCGTGAAACTTGGAAACATAGCATGGGGGAAATGGCCAGTGCGACTTTTTGATTTTCAAACCTTTACTTCTACTTCTCTGCTTACTAGCGAATTACAGAAATGTATGAAGCATAGCCCATTCCCCCCCTTTTTTACTTTCCATGTTTGAGAGCTATTATTATTATTATTTTTTTTTTTTTTTTTTGTACTTTGTTATAATTATTAATTTGAGTGAGAAGGAAAAAGAAAAAAAAAAAAAAGAGAATATATATATATATTATTGTTGTATGTTTTTGTTTCTGACATGTTCAATAAACTGACTAAAATTTTTTTTTTTTAAAAACATTAATTTATTCAATTTGTATATATGCATTTGTTGTTTTTGTCAAAAAAAAAATTTGTTACATTTTTAAAAAAATGTGCTTAAAATGTGCTTGACGGTCGATGTGATACATGATGACTAATGACTGGGTAACACCAGCTCATCTATCTTGTCCTTCTAACACATCTTCTCCCGTTTCTCTCCAACAGGAGCCTCTTTTCGCAGCCCGGGTGATCTACGACATGCTCTTCTTCTTCATGGTCATCATCATCGTCCTCAACCTCATCTTTGGTGTCATCATCGACACATTTGCCGACCTGAGGAGTGAGAAGCAGAAGAAAGAGGAAATCTTAAAGACAACCTGTTTCATTTGCGGTGAGGGAAATAAAAAGAACTGCTATTCTGCATGGTCAAAATATAGTTGTTAGATCATATAACCGCTGTCACCTTTTCTATCATTAAATATATTCTGGCTACTCGTCAAGTAACAACCGACACTGTGGTTCGTCAACTTCAGAAGTGCCTCACGACCCTTGGCACCTATTTTAATCATCACTCTTCAATCCCTTCTTAGAATGTAATAAGGCAGAAACACCAACCGTGATACATTCGAGTCAAAGCGGGAAGCAAAACTGTGTATCTGTGCAGTGTCATCAGCAGGTGTGAATGCTGAGGTTTGACTCAAAGGAGGGGTCCGCTCTGAGACGACACTTTAGTGAGCGTGATGTTTGCTGTGAAGCATGGGGGCTTTTTTTTCCGAGCAGCATAAACACCGAAACGCCTCCTCTTCCCAGAATGAATGTTTCGTCATGGCAGTGCTGCTGCTACCGTGCCGCCGCTTCTGCTGCTGCGGAGGAGTGTTTCTTCCTGTTGCATGATGGGTCTTGACCATGTTAGACTGTACACAGACACTGGCCTCATCAGTCAATAAACAGTCACCCATTGGCTACTCATTGAACTAACATCTCTTTGAGTTGGGCAACACCATTAAGGGTTATTCCGTTTTGCTGCAAAAGCAAAAAACAAGAGCGTAAAAAGGATTAAATGGATTTGGTGTGACAGACGGCCGAACTCACCTGACCTGTTCTGTGCGTCCATTCCCTTGTGAGCCAATTCCAGTTAGTCATCCTCGTTTAGATCACAAGAGCGGTTACATCATGTTGCGACACAAAGAGTGTTTCTTCACAGTGTTTATTTGGGATGTGTGGTGTGTTTTGTGTGTGACTGTGGTGTATCCTTGTGATTTTTTTAGGATTGGAGAGAGACAAGTTTGACAATAAGACGGTCACCTTCGAAGAACACATCAAAGTGGAGCACAACATGTGGCACTACTTGTTCTTCATAGTCCTAGTGAAGGTGAAGGACTCCACAGAGTACACCGGCCCGGAGAGCTACGTGGCCGAAATGATGCGGGTAAGGATGACGTCACACACATTGATCTGTTTCAAAGTCCTACACACATTCAATACCTTCACATCTACACAGCAGGGGCCATTATAGGGTCGAATTACACGGCTTAGTTCAATAGTCGATTCTGATTGGTCAATTTGGACAGAGGTTGGTAATACTTGATAACACACTGCTGCTGCTAAGCAAAAACAATCACTGTTGCTAAGGAGGGACAATGCAGAGTGGGAAAGAGGTGCTGGGCGTCAGAGAAATCACCAGAAGAAGACAGACAGGTCAACACTAACAGCAACACGGTATGGTAGTGGAAAAGAATATGTGAACAGACTTGGAACAGTTACACAAAACCTCAATAAGGGCTGCCGCCATTTTAAAGACTTTGCTTTTTAGTGGAAGCACTGAGATACTTTTTAGGACAATAAAATAATGTTCTATTAATATTGGGAGTCAAGTGGTTGGTTTATTTAGTATGAGGCTGTGTAATACTCAGGATAATGTGCAACGAGGCGGTCATTAATAAAAAAGAAAACCTTCAAATCAAACGTGAAGCGGAGGGACCTTGATAACCCTGCACATGAATCCTTACATGTTAAATAAAATATGCTTTCTGTGAACAAATCCTCCATTTTTCAAGCCCCCCTGTTTTCAAAATAAACCTCTTTGACCTCTGTGGGAAACCATTCCTGCTTCAGAAACAACACATGCAGACGCACCGTGCCACACTATCAGCTGCTGTGGTCTCCACTGAGGTTAACCTTCACTGCTAACAGCACTGCAGGCGCTGAGGCTCCAGATATCAGCTTTACGGTTTTGAGAAATAATTTATCGCTGCAGCTTTTTGTTTTTCTTCACCAGCGACGGGCAGTGTGTTTTTTTTACCTCTCTTCTCTCAGGACTGCATTATGTCATTCCTGGCCTCCGTGACCTTGAATCCTTCCAAAGTATTATCACATCAATTTTGTGAATGGAAAATTAGCATTCAGGCCGAGTCTGCCATTGGCATCAAATGTGTTAATCCCCCGAAGCAGCCATGCCTTGCTTTAATCATTAAGCACACACAGCTCATGATAGGCAGAGCGGGACCAAGCCGCATGCTTTTGTTAATCAGCAGTGTGAGGATATCTCCTTAAAGAATGTCAATGCAAAAAGTTATTATATCATCAAAGAAAAAAGTGTTTCCTTATATTTCAGATTTATTTATTTGGTTTTATTAAAAAAATGTTGATTATGTTTTATTTATTTTATTTTAGGATTGTCAAATTAACAGGTTTATTAGCTTAATAAATTATAAAAAATATATATTTTCCATGCATATAGAAGTGCATTGATATGTTTGTTTCTATTAATCCTAAATAATTCATTTAAATGAATGGATTGATTGACCTCTCATCATAAACTATATGTGTATTATACTGTACTATAATCTTGTGTCGGTTATTTTTTCTAATATTAAATCCCAAAACAGGATGTCAGACAGTGCAATTAAACTGATTTAAAATAAAGAAAGCTGTAGCAGGTTTGCTCCTACTCCCTTTCGGACACATATGATTTATTATTATTATTAATATGAAGACTTTTTTTTGTTTTTTTGTTGAATATACAAATATTACCATAAATGTGGATAAATACTGTATTTAACAATACGGTATTCTGTTTTTCACATTTTTTATTATTTTTTAATCTGTTCGAAATAAAGACTGAAAATGAAAAATGAAGCAAAGATATGGTGGAAAAAACATTTTTGAGATCTCAACAAATAAGTACTCGCGTTGGACGCTAAACAAACGAAACGACAAACACGCTCGTCAATTCTGGCTTTTCACGTCACAGTGGATTCAACCAAACAATCTCTGTGGAAATAAAAAACAGAAATGAAATTGCCTGATTGTTTATTTGGTGGCATCATAACCTCATAACCTATGAGCAAGTATAAGTGTCTATGACTGCCAGAGGAAAGCCCCTTTCTTCTGAAGTGGTTGCTCTCCTGACGCACTTGCTCTGCTGTCACTTTCTGACGCAGTTTCTCATTAGACACACACACTACGCTGCCTTCCTCTCCTCGATCTGCTGCACTCGGTCTTGTGAGGAACCACCTGACTCAGGATTAACCCCCATCCTCCCGTCCCATTAACCTTACACCCCACTAAGCCTAAAGGAGTTTGTTAAGGTCACGTTCTGACCGGCAGCTTTAGGGGCCGGCAGAGCCAAGCAGACACACATGGTGCGAAAGACCCCGTGACCCATCAGCTGACCCAGTCATCCCCGACATTAACTCCCAGCTTCACATGCAAGTGTTTGATGCTCGGCCGCATTGTTCTGTTCCCAAAGAGATGTTTGTTTCCAAGCATGCTCTTTTAGTTATTTAAGTGTGACAGCAAAGATCAAGATTGAGAAAGGGACGACGTGGTTTGCTTACTGCATATATTTGATTGCATTCTATTTCAATGTAAATTACTGCTTTATTTTATATTTTACTATATTATTTCTTATTTTTTTGTAATGTTATTACAGTGTTCTTAAAATAGTTCTCTATCTGCGTTTTTTTATTCTTGTTTTACTTATGTATGCCCCACGACACCAAGTCAAAGTCCTCGTACGTGTCAACCTACCTGGTAATAATCCTGTTTCTGATTCTGATTGATTTAATTTCCTTAGCATTCACAAACGCACGCTAAATTGCAATTTCGAAATAATTACATTTTAGATTGTGAAGACTAAGCAGAAATCAATTCAATTAGTTTGAACCATTACGATGTGCAATACGGTGAATACATCCAAACAAGTTTGTATTCAGGCACATTTTTGAAGGTAGTTTCCCTCCCATTACTTTCAATGAACCCCACGCTGTTCCATACTGCCTAGTTGTTGTTGTGTGCTGAAGCGCAATTATCCTTGTACATTACTGTTTTATATACAGTACTGTATTCACTGATTTTATTATTATCTGTATATTTATTCTTATTTATAAATTTCCCATCTATTTACCTTTATTTTTGTCTCATTTATTTTGTACATACTTCTGATAATTGTTTATATAACTGACTGTTTTGCACTCTGGTTAGACCCTCCTTCATTTCGTTACACTGTGCTTGCATTTTGTAATGACAATAAAGTAATCTAATCTATTACGCTACTAACTACGTCTATTTTGCACCTTTTTTAGTTTTGTTCTTTTTGGATGTACTTTAAAGATTAAATGACTCATTAAATTCATAAAATGAATAAATAAACATTGACATATAGTTAAAATATCCAGCTGCACTTTGCAATGTAATTCATTTAGCTTCACTTCTACCAGCTGTAATACACACATTAAAGGTCCCATGTCATGCTTTTCCGGTTATTACCCGTCCCCTTGTGTGTTATGAAGGTTTTCATGCTTGTAAACGGTCTTCAGAGTCAAAACCCTCAAAGTACACCCTGTAGAGAGTAAAACTCTAACACAGAAAATACCTCCCCAAAACGCCTCGTTGGAGATACGTCACTGTCCATTGTTTACTTCCTGGGTGCTGTGTCGTAGAAGCACCCAGTAGCCGGATTGGCCGCAAATGGGCCAATCCGTGGAGCCGTTACGTTACGTCCGCGGAGCCGTTACGTTAAGCCCCCGCTGATTGGTCCAAATTGACCAATCCACGGACTTCCTCACACACACACTCAGTGCAGGCAGCTCTGCTGATCTCTCCTCCCTGGCTGCAGGCTGATAACAGACAGTTGGGATCGCGGCGAAATTCTCTGTGCAGACCCATTCTCACAGCGTTTATCAACCTTTTTCTTACTCAATATCAAGCCACACTTATTGTTTTTATTTCGGCTGTGGCTTTGTGTGTGCTCAGGGTGAGTTTGGCTGTGTATCACTAAACAAGGAAACCACACCTCCACGGAGCTCAGCGTGATTCACAACGTCCCGACCAATCAGAGCACACTGTGCTCACAGGGAGGGTGGGGGCTGGAGCTATTGGAGCTACAACGAGCCGTTAAAGGCAGAGAGTGAAATTCAGTGAATACACGTAGTTTACAGAGATGCTGTATGAGAAACCAAAGTGAGTTTGGAATATTGCACAATATAAATCTATTCTAGTAGACCTCAACAATGGAATTATGATCAGTAGAAATGGCCATGACATGGGACCTTT
>NW_011362917.1:492363-497717 GCF_000735185.1 Notothenia coriiceps | reverse complement strand
CGGGTGCCTCATGATGTCATGCGTTACCCGGAACCAAATGGACCAATCCGGGGAGCCGTTACGTTACGTCCGCGGAGCCGTTACGTTAAGCCCCCGCTGATTGGTCCAAATTGACCAATCCACGGACTTCCTCACACACACACTCAGTGCAGGCAGCTCTGCTGATCTCTCCTCCCTGGCTGCAGGCTGATAACAGACAGTTGGGATCGCGGCGAAATTCTGTCTGCAGACCCATTCTCACAGCGTTTATCAACCTTTTTCTGACTCAATATCAAGCCACACTTATTGTTTTTATTTCGGCTGTGGCTTTGTGTGTGCTCAGGGTGAGTTTGGCTGTGTTTCGCTGAACAAGGAAACCACACCTCCACGGAGCTCAGCGCAATTCACAACGTCCCGACCAATCGGAGCACACTGGGCTCACAGGGAGGGGGGGAGGGGGGGGGGGGGGGTGCAAGAGCTGCAACGAGCCGTTTATGTGTATTCAGCAGTATTCACTCTCTCCACTAGTTTACAGAGATGCTGTATGCGAAACCAATGTGAGTTTGGAAAATTGCACAGTATAAATCTATTCTAGTAGACCTCAACAATTTAATTATGATTAGTGGAAATGGCCATGACATGGGCCCTTTAATACAATAATAAGTACTTTGAGTTTTGGTACCTTCTGTTGAGTTTGATTTGGTTTGATACTTTACTTCAGTGAAAAGTGGGTAAGACATTCTTCTTAATAAAAATGCATTTTCTTATAATTGTTTTAAATTGAAAATATTAAGTAAATTAACTCACAGTTGTATGCAAAGACCTGTTAGTTGTACAGTTTTACTTAATTAAAGTTAGTAACTTATTTGATGTATTAACATTTTTATTTACCCACACTTTTCGCAGCTTTGGGTTTTGTAAGGATTATAAAATCATACAAAAGTTACATTAAAGAAATGCATAAATCAAACTGCTCAATGTTGTTAATATACATTTCTATTATACCTCTTTTGATTGTTTTGTTTGAACATATTGCTGCTGTAATTTACACAGCCTATTACCGATGTCTCTCACACTATTTATAGAATCCCTCCGATGTGCGCTGCGTCTTGCCCACCGTGTTTCGATTTACTTGATGGTGCATTAGCGTGGAAGAAGCTACAGGAGAGTGGGGGGGTGTAGAATTCAGATCACTCTGACAATGACTGGGAATGACGTCAATGGTGGAGGGCTCTGAGTGAAATGTCATCTCTGAGCTGTAAAAACATGATGCTCTGCTCACAAAAAGGTCATTCTTTCTGCACTCAACACTGCAGGGTGCCCCATCCCTGAAAGCCAATGAAAAGCCTCCGTGGGAAATAAACACTCAGATCGGAGTAGTGCACATTATGTTTACCAAGTGTGTTTAGATAAAGGTTTTTTTAGCCATTTTTCTGGCTGTCAGGTGTCTTGTGGCATGACTGTGACGTTTTCTGTTGCTGTTGTAACCACACAGCATCCTGTTTCTCTCTCATGGCCGTGCGGTTTTAAAAATGAAAAATGTACTTCCGTCATTTCCATTGAAGCGGAGTGTTAAGTCGTGGCTTCACTTCTCAGTTTACTGGAAGCGGGTTCATTTGTAAACACTGGGGTTGGAAAGAGGGCCGGCTTGCAACAACAACACGTGTGCTTGTGGCCGGCAGGATGCAAAATGGGGAAATTACCCCTAAATGATGATTAGTTCATACCTTTTTTAGAGCATAAGAGCAGGGTGTTGAATACAGGTCACAGTGGAGGTATTCCATCCTCAATTATTTATTCTCTAAAATCTCTCAAAATGCTTGTTTTCTGAATCGAAATCTGATCATTCAGGCTACGTTACTCAAGCTACCATTGTAGCTGCTCCATTCCCACTCAAAATAATGTCATGTAGGCATAAATAAAGCAGTGACTTTATTGATTATACCATGAACAGTCTATTGTTTGTATACTTACATTTATAAACATAGATTTGTGTCTGGTCTCTGTTCAAACTTGAGGTACGGTTGAGCTTTGTGTGCTAGTCATGGTGCGGGCTGGTTTCTCTGATTCAACAATTTCAGTACGTCAGTGACGGTCAGGAAGTTCAACCATGGATGTATAAAGAGAACTGGGTATAGCTCTGGAAGCAGGACCCAGTTTATATGAAAGTTGCGCATGAAGTCAAAATGGCCTGACTCTTGATCACAAAATTCCCCACAGCTTATGTGCAATGCCTTGATTTGTTTTATGCTGCTGCTGCAACAAAAACATTTCCCAAATTGGGATTAATAAAGTACATTTTAATCTTACATTGTATCTTATCTCCAGCCAATCTTCAGCCTCCATTGGGCCCATAGAGCATTCACACTATTTTTTTTTTTTTTTTTACTAAGCCTCCAGTTCTCTCTGTCGCGTCACGTCCGCTCCCAGCTCAGTCATGAATGGATTCGGCTTCAAGCGTATTTTAAAAATGTTATGCCATAATGATTTAAACAGAAATGATTCAAGTGTTGAACTGGTTAGCTGTTATAACGTTAAAAAGATACACGCTGATTTGCAGAAGTCTATTTCCCAATGTTAGTCAATGGGAGTATGTTTGAGCCAAGTGGCTTCAAATTGTAGTACTATTGTTTGGGCACTACGACAATTTGCTTTGACACTTAGCAGACTTCCTGGGAGCTTGATCTCAACCCTGATTGGCTGAATTTTGTGTCACTGTCTTCATTTGCACCAGGGCTTCTTTGCATTGAGTTCGCACTACATATAGCACCACAGAATGATTTGTAAAATAAATGAAAGCACTGCAATGATAGAAATGTCGTACTTAAACATGTATTGAGAGAAATACAATATGTGTGTGTTTGTGTGGGGGTTGTTTGTGTGTGTGTTGCTCATCATCTTAGCGCTGTGTGATTCCCCTCTGTCTGCCTCTGAACCGGTTTGTGGTTCTGAAGGCCACCTCAACCCCAACGCCCCCATATCAACCACTGAAACCTCCGGGACTTTTCCAGACCAGTTCTGCTGTTTTTTAGCCAGTCAACCTCAGCGACATCCTCTGCTTTCATTCATGCTGCATCATATTGTAGATTGAAGGACAGACTATAGAGACGTGTGAAACATACATGCGTTCACATGACTGTGGCCTTTTTAAAAAGCAGGTTCAGACAGCTCTCAATAACAATGGCATGTGGTGGTCGAGTGCCGGAGGAGATGGGAGCGTGAAAGAATGCAGTCGATTGGCCCTGAGTGAACCCTGAGCTCGGTGTTTGGGTTCATGTGGAGACACTGTTGCTTATGAATAAAAGTAAAGTGCATGAAAGGTACAATAAAGTAGATTGCAAGATACCTTAATAAATAGTTGGTATTGATTTAATACTTGGTTCTCAATGCTAGTCTTATTTTCCAATACAAACCAAAAAGCCAATTTATTTTTCCTTCACTTTTTGATCCATTTCATTCGGTTTAGGAAGAATTGGTGGATGAAACACTCTTTATTTTGTCACAGATGTACATGCACACAGTACAGCACACACAGCGAAACTGGGAGCGGTAGTGGGGGGTTCGGTGCCTTGCTCAAGGGCACCTCTGCAATGACCATTAGGTGAACTGGCACTTCTCGAGCTACCAGTCCACACTGGTCCGATCGGGACATGAACCAGCGATACAGAATGTTTCAGATAAATAAAGTAGACAGAAAGGGATTGCATAAATATATTATTTATATATATTTTTTTGTTTTAACAGCATTCCAACTAACTGTTATTCTACGCACGAAAAGTTTATTATTCTGCCGACTTATTTTGCCGCGCTTCTCCTCCCGCATTGAACATCGCAGAAACTCTGTTCAAACATCAAAATGTTCAGCTCGGTCGGGAATCGATAGCTATTACTTTTCTCATTCATAACTTTCATAATTCCAGAGATACATCCCATAATACATCACATTTTTAACCATTGAAGTCAATGGAGAAATTCTTCAACTTCAACCAATCTTCATGCGACTTCAACTGCTAACTGTTCATTCGTACTTTCACTCAGAAACTTCATTCTAACTTTAAAATGTTACACATCTTTCTGACATTATTCGTGTAAAACAACTTTAAAATCTGATTCTTACTTTTAGAGATATTAAACATTGTTCAGACCTTGTTTTAGAGGTTTTCTTCAGATTTTAACATTAACTAGAGTGCGTGATGTCACAGCTAGAGGGTAGAAAATCTTGAAATTTGCCTTCGTATATTTTTTTTAAACTGCCATAATTCCCAAACCCTACATTCCTGAGACATCATTTATCATGACAAACGTAGGAAAGCATCCCGTAGCTTGAAAAATGACGAATAATTAAGCAAAATGCCTCTTGAGGGCATGAAGTGACAACAACGTTCAACATTCCTCCATTAAACCCCATTGTAATTTCAGGCAGATATTTCCTCACGGCAGCAGCCTTAGTTAAACTGCCAAAAAGGCCACATTATTAACCCGAAACTACACAAAAATTACACTTCAGATACTCAACTTCCTTGACATGCTTAACGTTTTGACATTTCACAGATATCTGTTACGGTTCTTCCACAAAACGTTCACATGTAAGAGGTGTATCTCTCATTCAGAACAATGGAAACCTTTGATCTCTACAGAGCTCGTTAGCTCAACTATAAACACCTGTGTAATGGAACACGATGATGTCATCACTCCAACTGACATGCTCAGAGCAGCAGACTTCAGATAGCAGTGTGCTAACAGTCCAGCCGTGAAGACATCTACGGGACAGTTTTGAGATTTCTTCAAATGCCGTTGCCATGGCAACACAATGCTCGCCATGAAACACGGTTTTGGTGGTGGTCCCTGACCCCAACGGCGGAGTCGGGTGTCGTGGACAGACTGTTTCTCTTCTGCAATTTGGATGTGTGTCATAATGTGAATGTATTTATTGATTTGTTTATGTGGTTTAATAATTGAATAGGTTTATGTCAGACATGCGTGACAGTTACAATTTGTGATCATTATTGATTTAATTGTTTTGTTTTCTGTTTTGGTTTTGATCTCTTACGTTAAGGACTTCTTAACGATGCACCCTTACGAATACGACTTTTCGAAGTGCGATTTGACGGAATACGGACCTTTACACTTCCTAAATCTAACCTTTACTATGTCTTGTGACCCCGAACTTACACACCTTCTCTCTTCTTTTCTTTCATTTTTTCCGAACCTTTCGTCGCCTTATAAACTTGACGTTGAAGACTTGATCGAACTTACCGCTACTAGACAGCGGTACCGTTGCTGTAAACTACTGTGGGGTATTATGCGAATCTACGCAACTACCGGACGTAACAATGGTTTGAACACTTCAAAACCCGCAAACCTCGTCAAAGTGA
>NW_011362917.1:490411-492328 GCF_000735185.1 Notothenia coriiceps | reverse complement strand
TATATATATATATATATATACATATTCCGTGAATAACTGTGCAATATGGCTGTTACATATTCAGAACTGTTACAGGCTGTGTATTTTGTAAATTGTGTAATTCTTTAAAAACAATGTTCTATCTTTAATATTTATTTTGTTTTGTATGTATACTTCTTGTTAAACATTAAGCTGCCTGCAATGCTATTGAATGTATATTTCTTCTGATTTTGAAATCTCAATAAAAACTGTCTTTTGCTCTTTTCTGCTGTTACAAATGTACATTTCGAATGCAGTTGGGGTTAGGGTCAACCAATCTGAATGTGGTTGGCTTTTGAAATGAGGTGCAGACGTTCTTTAGCTTTTATGTCACAACTCACAGTATGTACATGATGACACCTGTTGCCCAGCAGTCCACAGGTTGGCCATACCGCTGTCTGCCAACCACTTCTGGAGCTGCATGAGAGTACAGAAACATCTTTTACATCTCTGAAAGCCTCAACAGGCTGCCAGGTCACATTATCCACAAACTGGTATTTGATACTTGGTGTGTTTCCATTCTCACCCAGGTACTCTGGTGTCCCGCAGGGGTCTTTGATGAGTCCGTTCTCCAGCTTGGCAAGATGGAAGTCACTGATGACTATTTTAGAGTGCTTCAGGCGATTGAAGTACACCAAGTTCTCCAACTACCGAAAAAGCAAATTTCAATGTCAATGCTTTATGTAATATTCATGAGTAAGCTCTTTTATTTTCATGGTTTTGATCTAGTGACAATTAGGAGGTGGGAATTCAGTTTTTCGATAATTGTCTGACAAATAATAGACTGAAAAGAAAAGAGTTTAATTATTCAGTGCAGATTAAAATAAATGAAATGGGATGTGTTCAGTTTAAGTTTGGGATTGTATTACGATTGGACTGAAGCTAAATGCCTCAACCAATTGTATTGTATAGCCATTACAAAATGCATGGGTTTGTTTAAACGTACAGTCTCAGAGGGTCATTCAAGAGGTTATGAGGTGGAAATGCTAATTGAACTTTTGCCTTCAATTGTAATCATATTTAAATTGTCTTTAATCAAGCACACTTCCTGTTCTTGTGTGGCTGGTTAGCATTTTGATCACTTTTAAGCATTTTTGGGGTAAAAAGAGATTAAAAGATGAAATTCTTGGAGAACATTCCAGCTGTATTTCTTGGTTTAACAGTAAGATGCCTCCTCAGTGACGGCGTCCTGTAGCGTGTTACCTTGAGGTTTCTGTGGACGATGTGCAGGGAGTGGAGGTAGGCCACGGCCTCCAGCACCTGGCGCACCACGTTGCTGGTGTCTCGCTCTGAGTAGTAGCCTTGGTCCAGGATCCAGTCGAATACCTCTCTGCCCGTTGCACTGTGGGTAGTAGAAGGCAGCGAAGAGATGCGTAACATGTTTGCTGTCATCATTGGAAGATTTGCACACAACTGCAATGCTATTAGATTAAAGCAGATGTTTCTGTTATCCTCCATTCTCTTCAAATGTTTCCATCTGCTCTCTAGCTATTTGGAAAGGGCCCCTTAAAATGCAAATGAGGGAAAAATAAACGCTGGTGATATTTTTTTATCTGATTAGAATGGTTTACTTAAAGGGGACCTATCATGCAAAATGCACTTTTGTACGTCTTTTATACATGAATATGTGTCCCCGGTGTTCCAGGGAACTCACCAAGTGTCAGAAAATACAACCTCTCTCTTTTCCTCCGTACCCAAATCTCTAAAAATGGGGCTGCAACGGATCTGAGACAGATTTGAAAATAGTCTGACCCAACTCTACACCTATCAGGGGAATGAGAGGTTGCCGTGGCATGGTGACAGTATGATACTGTAACAGCATGGTAACATGACGCTTGTAACTCGGCGCCCTCCTTTGCAGGGGGGCGTGGTCAGCTGCAGCACATGCAAAGACAGGGG
>NW_011362917.1:490177-490390 GCF_000735185.1 Notothenia coriiceps | reverse complement strand
GGAGGAGAGCAAAATGAGGCATGGCTAAAATGCATGATCTGTTTGGTATTTTGAAAAAAAAAACGTATAAATATTCCTTATATAGGTACAGTATGGCCCTACAATATGTTATTCATATATACAGTATAGCATGATAGGTCTCCTTTAAGAACAGATGAATAACAGTTTTGCATGTATTGTCTTTCTAAAATCACGTCATCTATGAAAACAGGT
>NW_011362917.1:472729-490115 GCF_000735185.1 Notothenia coriiceps | reverse complement strand
TAGTTTCCTAAATGCTGTAGGAACACAAATTATTGTATGTTTTACCTACCAGGTGAGTTTGAATGTCTTTGGGCACACTTTACACAAAGAACATATTTGGTGCAAATTATGTAACAAACAATTAGTACTGATTAGTTCACTCCTTTTCTTTCCCCGCTAGAAAGGAAATGTTATCTGCTCTTATCTGTCACTCAAAGTCCTATTTAATCGATGGGTTAGTTGTGCACTTCAGCCTTTTGCCAAAATGAATATACCAACAAACAAAATCANTCAGACCCTGCAATAGAATAAATCAAGTAACTCAACTCAACTCTAACTCACTCACTCAGCATCATCAAGGTTATCTTTTAGGAATATGAGCATGTCCACATTTCCAGGTAGAAGCTGGGATGTTTGGGCGTTTACAATATCCCCTGCTGTGGAAAAAACTCTCTTGCTTGGTACTGATGTTGCTGGGACAGAGAGATATGCTTTGGCCATGGGTGACAGCAGTGGGTCAAACTGTGCATTGTCCCTCCACCACTTCAATAACAATACAGTTTTTGCCAAGAAGGTGAGGCTTATTGACAGGGCGAGATATAAATATACTGTTGGTACTTGTCAATGTCTCTAGGTATGTACATGTAGCCCTGTACATACGATGTCCTTTGGTGTTATCTGTTGTGTTATGTTCATGTTGTAACTTACTTGCTGCCATGTTGGACAGGTTTCCCTTGCAAAAGAGATTGATGATCTCAATGGGACCATCTGGTTGAATAAAGGTTTAAAAAAAAAAATTATAAAAAAAAAAGATTATTTAAGAAAAATTAAAAAAATCGCGGTATATTTTGTCAGTCTCACAACGGTATTGAGACATTTATTTACCGCGATATTCGATATATCGTTACATCCCCAGTATTTACTGAAGTATTTTGTGTCATAGAACAAAACAAGAACATCTCTTAAGCTTGTGTTTACCACAGACGTTATTTTATCCAAGCACAAACACATTCAACAAAATAATTGACTTCAAGATGAGGGAACTGGATGTGGGAAAAATGCTCATTTCATACCATTTGCTAAAATCTTCTTCCCTTGCTGCTGACGTAACGGACAGTTAGAGACTGCACCTGAGAGTCATGACGCAAATAGATAGTCACGCACAAAGGTCTCACAAAGTTAATACTCCATTCACAAAGTAAATAAGGAGGTAATTTCAGACACAGCTTTTTCACCATTTTGATTTTTTTTAAAGAATAACCTTGAAGAAACAGGAGCCTTTCACAAACTTCCTGCGTGATCAATTGTTTGTTTTTTTCCCTTTTGGACTAAATTAATTCTTAATGTTCCCAGCTGGTGCTGTGTTTGTGAAAGGCGTGATCAGCTGTTCAGCTCCATGCTGCTCCATGGCTGTCTCTATGCCCACATGAACGCATCACATGACATACATCTGGTATCTATGGATGCACATTTGAGCATATAGATCTGTGTTGTGAAATCAAACTGACCGTGCTCCCTCTCTCCGTGAGGACTGTCGTGTATTATGTATGTGCATTAAAGCAGGTCTTCACATTATTCCCTCCACTGAATGACTGATGCTGACATCATTCTCTCTCTTTGTTTCTCTCTCCGTCTTTGTGACACATCTCCTCAGGGTGAAGCATCCAAACATTCTCGCACTGGTGGATGTGTTCGAGACCAAAAAAGAGTACTTCCTCTTCCTTGAACTGTGAGTCAGATGTCTTATTAGCCAGGGGAAAGGTTCTCCGCTGTCTTTGCTGTATCTCGGGCCTGCTGAACTGTACGTGTTGATGGTAAACTCATGGGGATAGAGCTGTGTAGCCCGAGGCCCTGCAGATAGGAGAACAGCGCTGAACTCCACTCATTTGGTATTCAGATACGATCGCTGTGCTACCTGCTACATTCTCACCAGCAAGTGTTCTTGGGGGTTATGATTTCCATGGATATACTTAATGCGAGATACTCGTCTCGTCCTTCGAGGACATTTGATTTGTAGATTCAGAAGAAAATGATCAAAAACAAAGCAACCCTACGGGGAGATGATTAAAACCATTGCCCTTTAATAGGTGCGGTGTTTCGTGTACATTTTTCAAAATGTTATTCCTGGAAGTACGCAATTAACATTTTGCTATAAATATACAATGTGAAATTAGAGAGGTTTTTATATTACCAGATCTGTTTCTGTGTGTCTGCCTGAATGACAGAAGCCCTGAGAGGCAAGAGAGGAAGAAAAATGAAATCAATGTTTTATTCTTCTGCTTTTATTATTATTATATTACGCTTCATTTAGCTTGATCCAAGGAGACTCAAAATGTTTACGATTTACCCCGTATGCCAATAAAGTATATCAAATACCAGTATGAAGCATATTTAATGGAATTAAAATATATTACAATTAAAACAGCTGAAAAAAAAGGTTTTACCAGGGAACTCCAAGTGTCTTAAATTAGCTTTTCTACCGGGTAAAAAAGGTTATACCCCATCAAGTGAAAGATTCTGCCCGAATAATTTTTCAGGATATAATAACTTTTTCTCACTTGTGGAAACATGTTAAGGTCATTTGTTTTGGCAGTTGATNTGTCTTAAAAATGGTAAAATGCCCTAAAGGCTGAATCCAAACACATTAATACCAGAGGAACAACATATTATAACTAGAGAATGCAATTCCTGAAGAAATAATTTCTTCAGGAATTGCATTCTCTAGTTATAATATGTTGTTCCTCTGGTATTAATGTGTTTGGATTCAGCCTTTAGGGCATTTTACCATTTTTAAGACATTAATATCACAAAAATATATGATGATTTTCCAATAGACAGACTGGGACTGGCCATATATTGTTTTCTTTCTCTGCTATTAATGTGAAGCAGCAGCAGTGATACAACATTGAGAGAGGAAACAGTATGGCAGGTATTAATGTACGTTAAAGTGGTTTACACAGAGGCATTGCTTCTTTAAAATCCCTTAAACGTGTGAATGAAAGTCCAAGAACGGGACTTTCCAACACTGATAATGAAAACTACTATATCCTGTCGAGATTTAGTATCTGCATGTAAATCAATTAAATTTAGCAACTAAAACAATGTCGACCAGAACGAATAGTGTACGTGTGATTTCATAAAAATCGTAATAATAACTCTGCTTCATTATTTCATCACGTATAAAACGGATGCAGAAAAATTACAACCAAGACTAAGATATTTTATTTTCACACCTCCCACTATGTAAACTGCCTTTTCAATCCTAACTACTGTAATCAGTTTACACCATCACACGTACTGAAAGTGATCGTGCCCACATCATGCTAAGCTTTAACATCTCTATAACCTTTAGTCAGCAGTCCCTAATCAAAGGTGTCGTTCATGCCAGGGGATATTTAAAATTAACTTTAACACGAACGAATCAGCACTTCATCTTGTATATCAAACGTGTACTCTTAAAGGTCACCTATTATGCAAAATGTACTTGTCGATGTCTTTTATACATAAATAGGTGTCCCCGGTGTGTAAGGAGACTCACACAGGGTAAGAAAAAAAGGCCCTCTCTCTTTTCCTCCATATCCACATCTCTAAGACGGAGGTTCAACAGAGCTGATCCAGATTTTGCTGCGGTCATGACGACATTACTATAATGTGTGCTGGCTTTACGTTGAACTCCTGGCAACGTTCAGTCCACGGCCCAACCTATCGTCCCCTATTAGAAATGTGCTGTATCAGAAACAATGCGCGATGTGTTTTTGATGTAATATGGTCTGTGTTTACATTAGCAAGCATCGCTAACACTCAGAGCTAACGCTGTAGTGGAGAAAATATGTGTAAAAAAGCCGGATATAAAAAGGTACCCACCTTGTGACCCACGAGAGAGTAAGCATTTGAGACATTTTCAGAAATAATCCTTGATGTGGTTTGGCACATAATATGTCGTTTAATCACGAGTTTCTGCCGTTAGACACTCTTCACAGACTCAAAGGTCAAAGGGGCGTGGCCAGCATCAGCTTGGTTCCATTTGAAGCTACAGACCCAGAATCAGCACTTTAGTAACAGGGCTGAAATAGAGGGGTATGAGGCAGGGCTACAATGGGTTTGGTATTTTGAGCAAAACACTTCAGAGACATGTTTTGTATAGATATGAAACTGTAATATATTGTTCAAATATTGCATAATAGGTGAGCTTTAAGTGAAACAAATGTAACTCACCACACACACTTAAAAATAAACCTCACCTCCAGATAGAGTGGCTAGTTTTATTCAGCTCTTAATGAAACAGCCAATGATAGTTGTATTGCCTCACTTGAGAATTAAATTGCTTCGTGTTTATATCGGCGTGTGATGCGAGTCAAATGAGGACATTTATTTCTCATCTTTGTGTAAGTTGTATCATGCATGAACGTAAGGTACGAGTAGACGTGATGGAAAACATGTCACCAATAAGTGAACGGCCTGTTTACATTGATTTGAAGAATGTCCCCACATCCCATGTGATTAAAATATGGAAAGTCCCTCATAATTGCTTTTATAGTAGTCTTCAAATCACAGCACACAGCCATTAAAGCCGAAGACATTAAAGAACACTAATCAAATAGAGCTTGTCAGTTGTTAACTCTTGATGCCAAATGTGTGAAGCATTTTTCTAATAAAACATAGAAATTAAAGCCATTTCTTTCCAGATTTCCAGTTTAATCGAATAATAATAAAAGGATGTGTACTCAGAGAGTAGACCTCCGCCAGGCCAACATGTCCTATTTTGCGTAATTAAAGGGGCCCTATTCTGCTTTCTGGGTTTTCCCTTTCCTGTGTAGTGTGTTATCGGTTGTACTTGATAGGCTAATGGGCGGGACATCTCTAAACAGCTAACCAATCAGAGCAGACTAGGCTCTGGTTTCAGACAGAGGGTGAAAAGAGGTGCTGCAGTACAGGCAGTATGAGAAAAATAAAGAGCTTTTTGAACATTAAAGCNTGGAGACACGAGAGGAACAAAATACTAATATGAACCTGGAAATGAGCAGAATAAGGCCGCTTTAATTAAATAACTAAATATTGTGTGTATCCGCTCTAAAGTTTGACTGCCCATGCTACATCCTTCCACCAAATTTCATGAAAGTGGTACCGTTTCGTTTTTCCATAATCCTACTGAAAAAATAAAATGAGAGAAACGTAATATTTCTGCCCAATTTACAACGGACTTAAGACAAACCATAAAGCATGTGATGCATCAGTGTCACCATGTTGGCTGCTGTTAACCCCTCAGCTGTGTGTTCCCCAGGACCACAACCTGGACTGGTTCCCTCGGATGCGGGCCATGTCCCTGGTGAGCAGCGATGCGGACGGGGAGCAGAACGAGATCCGCAGCCTGCAGGAGAAGCTGGAGTCCACCATGAAGCTGGTGTGCAACCTGTCAGGACAGCTGACGGAGCTCAAAGAGCAGGTGTGTTCAGCTGTAACAAGAAATTGATGGGGTTTCAAAACGGATGCTGAGAGCAGACGTTGCACAAAGTTTGTTTGTTTGCAGCTCTTGCCCTTTAGATGCAGGACTTTCTAAATGCATGAGGTGGTGAGTCATACAGCAAATCACAACACAGCTCATAAGGCTCTTAATCTGATTTCATTTGATTCTTTTTTAAGTGTTGGTTTTTTCATTGATTTCGTTGAATCAGAATTTACCAGAGCACAGAATTCAAAATAATAGCTTTTCATTAGACCGTAGAGTGAGATCACAGAAGAGTAAGGGGAATAGAAGGGAGGAACATCCATATTTATTTGTATTTTTTTTGCATTTCTAGAACAAAGTCACTCCCTAGAAAATGGTTTGATATTTAGAGAATACATCTGAGCTTTCAGTTTATCTGCTCTGGTAGAAATCACATGTTTATTCTCAACATTTCAGCTTTTTACCTGTAATATTATTCAGAATTTCTTCTCAGAATGCAACCGAAACATCTTCCTCATCTCATTTAGTTTCCTTATGCCTGACACTTTTGATTTCAACATTTTAAAATAAACATTATCCTTATTTTTCCCTCCCTTTCCCTGGCTCTGTCATCTGTATTTCTATAGTGAAATAATCATTCAGAATGACTTTTAAAAGAGTACTTTGCAAAATAAACACACAGAAAAGTGCCCCTTCATTGCCTAAGAATACATGAGACTTATTGCACAATTGCTGCAATCCTGCGGTTCTAGTAAACAGAATAGTAAAAATGTCTTTACCCTTGAAATGAGAACTACGTGTGAGGAAGTGAATGTTACCGAGACGTTTTGACCCAGACAGAGGGAAATGATTATTGTGTTGCTGCAAGCTGTGAAGGGCACAGCAGCGTCACATTTCAGTCCCAATCCAACATGTGCAAGGCCTGTTTTTGACTTGTTTCATGAAGCAACGATTCAACAAGTATGATTGTGCCGTCACGTTAATGCTGATTCCTCTCAGAGAGAACATGCCACTCTTTCAAAGTAGAGCACAAGCGGTAAAGTGTGCTACTGATGTTCTCTTTAAAATAACTGAGTTTACACCGTCCACTGATGTGTTTTAATGATATGTTCTTCAACACATTGAATTATCCCTCCTGACACACTCATTGCAAGACCCCTTTGACTTCTCGCTCTTAATATTGTTGTGTTTCAGTGCCGAGTTGTCAAATGCTCCCCTTTTGTTAAAGGAAAAAGTGAATTCTTGGCAGAAAGAAGATTTTCCCTTTCTGTTTGTGGCGCTAAAAAGGCTAGCACCTGTGTTATGACTCAAGTGCTTTGCTTGATGTTTGAAATTTCTTTTCACCGGGTTTCAGTATTAGTATATTGTTTTGTGCTGCTTTCGTCAGCGGTCACAGAGAGCAGCGCGGATGACGATGCTTGAAAAGATTTCAAAAGAATCAGTGGAGCCGTGTGTTCGCTTCTGTAAAGTAAGATCGACAGAGGATGTAGCCAAGAGGAGGAAAATGGTGGATTCATTTTGTAAAATGTGTCTTCTTTTTTTTTCTTTGCTCTTCAGATGACCGAACAGAGGAAGCAGAAGCAGCGGATTGGTCTGCTGGGACACCCTCAGCACATGAACGCCAACCCCCAGCAACCCGCGTAAGGTCGAGTCACGGCTCTGCTATACAACGCGTACCGCACTGAGTGTAATCCATAGTAACGGTAGGGAAACACTGTACCATAGGTAGTCATAAGGCGATGTGTAGCTCTACCCCACGCTAACAAAGTGACGCTCACTCACCTCGTTCTGTTCAGTCCGGTCGGAAAAACGGTGCCAAAAGTTTTCTACGTAGAAAAAAATTCAATTGGGATTTCTCAACACATGGCCTTTACTGGTTGAACTTGATGAACTGGACAGGAGGATATTTAGTCCCATTTTAATGTTTTCTATTCTGGGCAGTATTAAATGTCTTATTTTTGTATGTGGTGCAATATATAATAACTTAAATATGCAACCTCATTGGTGTGTGGATTCAATCGATCATGTCTTATTTAAAAGCCAATTTGTTTCTGTTTCTCTGGATTAAATAGGGAGTAGTTGTCTTTGCTTACTCAAATATAGAGATAATACTATATAAGCTGGCCTCCTTAATTACATCCACCACCCTCTATAGAGATAGTTATTTATTGTGTGAGAGCAATAGTTTCTTTCACCTGTGTAAATCAAGTGTTTTCATATCTCACTGCTAACTTATTTTATGATAAATTTGCTTTCTTGTTTAATTCAGTTCTAAAGGACATGTAGAATGTGTGATTTATTCAGTATCACTCACGCTATTACAAGATGCTCAGGAGTATGTTACTGTGATAAACTTCATTAGCATAATGTCCAGCAGACATGTTCCACTGTGCCTGTTTCCGTCTTTGTTTAAAGTCCGACACATGTTTGCTGAGTCTCTAACTTTTATTTTACTTTTCTCTAAAATGTATTAGTTGGTTTTCATGCTGCTTTTTTTTTTGACTACTATGTGTACATAAAGTTTGCTGCTTATCTTCGCTTTTGTATAGAAAACGAGTTGGAGAAAAACAACTGAATGATAAGATTAACTCAAGATCTAAGCACTGTCTATTTGTATATTAAAGTAGAATTATTTATTAAAATTGATGTAATTATCCTTAAATGTGTGTTGTCTTTATTGTTAGTAGTTATCCATATAAAATAAATTGCTTTATTGTTTAACAATGTTCAGCCTGGAAGGTTATTTATACAACTTTGTACATTTTTACCCAAATCTAATTTAGTAAATTAAATCAGATAGAAGAAAACAGTTCCAATATGAACACTGTATATGTTGTTCTAGATACAACTATAAATAAATTCCACGAATCCGATGTAGGAATTTCAGCTGGTGTGTTCCAGTTTTAATATAACTTTATTGTCCTGAATTAAGTTTTAGCTTTCAGGGAAACTACCAGCATTCGAGTGGAATGTGTATAATCGGCTGCATTTAAATTGGCATATATCCTGATGTATAGGGACTTTCTATAAGGGTTCTCTGCATGCCAAGTATTTATCAAGCTTCTCTCGTCTTCAGATGAGTCTCTCTCACCATGTGTGCAACATAGAATAATGCAGTGTAAATGACTCGGAGTCAAGATGCTGTTTTGCTTTGAGTCAAACTAAAATTGAAGTGAGAGCATGCATGTTGCTCATCAATGTGCTCCTATCCTCCACAGGTTTACATTGAATGTTAAAAAAAAACTGCTAACACAGAATCAGATCAAATCTGTTGAACATATGAGTAACGTAATGTAGATTCTTGCCAACTACATTGTCCCTCAAACTTTTTATCGTGACATAATCATTTCATTGCCACAGTAGCAGCATGGGTAATTATTCGCAGTAGGGGAAACTGGGCACATTTACTCCAGAGCTACTTTATATTCCATTACATTTCAAAGGAAAATGGTTCAACAGTGGTGAAAAGTTACTACATTTATTTAAGTATTACACTTAAATACAATTTTGAAGTACTTGTGTTTTACTTGAGTATTCCCATTTAATGCTACTTTATAGTACAATTTGGATGCAAATATTGTATTTTTTATTCAGTTACTTAGCTTAAATTAATAGCTACTCTGCAGCAGGTTAGAGATTCAAAATAAATTATTATATTCTTGCCGCCCAGCAGCATGTAAAGTAATTCAAATAACCCCAACCTGTACCAACAGCAACAATTAAGTCATAAACAGTTGAATACATGTATTGTGTACATATAATACAATCATTTTGTATTCTAAAATGGGCCATTCTGCATTCATACTTTTACTGTTGTACTTAAACTATATCTTGTTGCTAAATCTTTTTTTTTTTTAAATCCAATGTTGAATGCAGGATTTTAAATGTTTTTCAAAAATATTATTTGAACACGTTAGTAGTAGTGATGTTACGTATTGCGCCGAGGCTTCGGACAGCCTCGCTGCCCCTCAATACCACGTGACTGCTTCAGAAAGTGCTTTAGATCGGTTGAAGCACAACGCTCATATTACCCATGGATGTATAATAAGAATGACATTACCCATCCTGTACCCGGGCCCGTTGACACGATGGAATTAAGAGAGCTCAGACCCTCACTTATGTAGAGGTCGGAACATGTCATAAGTATAAATAAATAAATAAATAAATAAAAGCATAAATAAATGTAGGAATAAAAACATAAATAAATAAATACAGGAATACATACAGGAATAAATAGGGTGCAGTGTTTTCAGGTAGACTCAGTGTGTGGGCTATGGCTCAGCTGGAAAGCAGTTGACTCACAACCGCAGGGTCCCTGGCAGGGACGTGCACAGGTACAGGCTATTGTGGGGGGGGGTTTAGAGCTCCAGTTTAGAGCAATAGCCCCTCCAAATGTCTGTGCACGTCCCTGGTTCAACGACTGGTAAGTATTTTTTGTTTGTGTATACAGCTAAATGAGATAATGTAGTTAATAAATGTATTCTTTGATATGGTTTTTATCCTTTCTCAGGCTACAACATGGTTACGTTTACGAATATTATTGAGGAATACAAATCCCTCTTTGCAATGTTTACCAGCCTCCTTAGGCTTTTCAATCACAATCATTAAACTGGAATAGATACAATATTGTTAACATGAAAATATGATTTTATGTTTGTTGATCGTTATTCTAAGGCTTTACTCATTGGGAACTCGGTATGAGATACAGCACACTGTATCTGTCTGTATTACACACTTTGACCAACAGGAGGGTTTGTGTTCAAATGAAGCCCAAGATGAAGCCTCATGAAATGATCCCTTTTGCGAACCAATTGGCTTCGCCATCACTAGTTAGTAGGCCTCTGGCTACAAAAAACTAGTACTAGTAGGATTCTTCTTCCACCTTTGCCCCCTTGTTTACATCATGTTATTTATGTTTGCTTATTTTCAACAGAACAGAAGCATTGGAGGATTTTAGAGACACTTGTTATATTTTCTCCACCTTTTAATAATCAGGGTTTAAAACAAACTTTGACCCTTTCCGCGCCTTTCATTTTGGGTATGGCGCACCGTGGGTTTTGCACCTGTTTTCCCCTCTTATGTGGTGTTTCGGGACGTCGGCGCGTGTAACCGAGCGACCACTCGGGCACTCTCGGTTATCTCCGCAGTGACGTCACCGGCAAAGATGAGCTGCTCCCATCGAGGCTGCTCCTCGGCTTTTCCCTCCGCCATGAGGAGCTCAACGTGACAGCCCGCAGGTACAGAGGCTTTACTGCTATCAGCACAGCGTTTAGGAGCTATACAAAAAACACAAGTGCCACACAGCGAGAGGGCACAGTATTAAATTACAAGGCTTTACAGAGCGCGTGACACATTCCCTGCCACACACTCAATGTGGAAATAATTCGCTGCAATAAAACACGAACATGCATTAAAAACATTGTTTGAATCATTTTGTGAGATTATAATAGGTTGTATGTTTTATGTAATGTTTATTGGTAACGTATTAGGAAAAGTGAGCAAAGTATTGCGTCTCGTCCGTTCAATTAAACATAGAGAAAAATAAAAAAAATAGATATTTTAAGTGCACAGTGTTTATAAAAGACTAAACCATTGGACATATTATAAGACGAATATTAATAGTATCGTCAGTTGTATTGTTGTTGTTGAATAGTTGTTGTTTGCTTTATGAAAAACGCTTTTATCCGGTGGTTTAAAGTTCATAATATTATTAATGCAATACAAAAAACAATACAATATAAATAAATGAATTTTTTTTATAATAACACATTTAAAATGAAACAAAATAATTATTATAATAAGTCCTCAGTATTAACAACCAAATAGTTGGAGTTATGGTAAGATAATTATGTTAACTTATTACTAATATTATCATATATTTTTTTGTTAAATAGTTCTGTTATCCAGCTTCGTAAAAACAACATATGTGGTGTTGTCTAGAAATAGAAACCAAATCTGACATAGGGTTGACTTTATTATGACGTTAATGAATCTCATTGTGTATACAGCCATTTAACTCATGGTTAAAATGCTAACATATATAAACACGTCACAGTGTTTCAGTGTTTCTGTTTCTTTTGACTAAAAGCCAAAAGAAACAGAAACACTGTGACGTCATTATTAAAACGTCCAACTATTTGGTTGTTAATACTGAGGACTTGTTGTTATAATAATTACTGTTTCATTTGAAATGTTTTATTATAAAAAATGTCATGTATTTATTTTGTGTTTTGTATTGCATTAATAATATATGAACTTTAAACCACCTGATAAAAGTGTGTTTCATAAAGCAAATAACAACTATTCAACAACAACAATACAACTGACGATACTAGTAATATTAGTCTTATAATTCAACATAAAGGCTTCTGTTTTAAAATAATAATATTCCTCTGCGTCTGGACCGTCGAACAGCGAGTGTTGCTCTACTTTCTGTCTTTGTAAACACGGTTCGCCCCGCCAGCCGGAGCATGGTACACGAGACTCAACCCCCGTGGAGGAGTACTACACCAATGGGTTCTACTCCAGCAGCAGGACTGGGGGAGGAGGTGCGCGCGTGCATGATGTGTGCGTGCGCGCATGTGTGTGTGGCGCGGGGAGGGTGAGCAGTTGAAAGCGCCGTCCAACACGTGAGGCTCATGTGACGGTGTGGAGTGTGTGTCTCCAGCCCAGAGACGTGCCTGCAGTCACAGGGTTTATTTAACACGTAGTCAGAACCCACCCTCTCTCCTCTCACACATCCAGCCGGGCGTGGAGCTTCTCCAGACACACATCTACAGTCCGGACCTCAGGGTGACAACACTGCCCAACTCCCGGGATATCAGGACGTTATACTTTTGCCTTTATTTGGAGGTTTTTCTATGATTTTTGGTCGCGACTGCAGACACATTTGGAGCGTTTTGAAGGCTTTTTAAAAGTCATTTATTCGGGTTTCATACTTTTAGCAATATGGAGAGGATTACCAGCGCGCAACCGCCTCCCTGTGTGCCAAAACACCCATCAATGGATATAGCTGACATGCAAGGGTAAGAGGAATATTTCAATGTTATTCAGTTCTTTTCCACTTTTTATCCTGACACGTAAAAAAACTAAAGACTAACTATTTGTATCTTGTCTCCAAAGAATCGAGTTTCCCATCTATGTGTACAAACCCAGGAGGGGAATGAAGCGTGTGGATGAGAACAAGGTAAATAAAAGTCAAAATGCATGAAGATTCCTGCCTTTATCAAAAGCGCCTGGATTTCACTGACAACATTTGACCCTTTTTGCAGGAGACATACAAGTTGCCCCACCGACTCATCGAGAAGAAACGACGTGACAGAATCAACGAATGCATCGCCCAGCTGAAGGATTTGTTGCCAGAACATCTTAAGCTTACAGTGAGTTCTACATATTCCATGTTTGCTAACAGCCCGGGAATCTGACACGCCAAATATTTCTTCTGCTCAGCACTTTGTTTTCTCAAGCCTCTGTTCAGTTTAGGAGTCCTAAAAAAGATCAAAGTTTAGCCTTTTAATATGATTGATAGGATCAACATATATTATATTTATAACAGTAATTGTATATATTTTATTATCTATCAATTCAAGGGTTTTAGTTTTTTTTTTTTACATTTTTGCGTGCGTTGATTGCATGATTTCCCGGTTGCTGGATGCTTGTCCTCTGTTCAGCAGCAGAATGGGTTACATAAGAAAGATCAACATGCTTATCGAAGGTCTTCCTGTTTTAGACGCTGGGTCATTTGGAGAAAGCTGTGGTGCTGGAGCTCACTCTGAAGCACGTGAAATCCCTGAGTGGCCTCCTGGACCAGCAGCAGCAGAAAATCATCGCCCTGCAGAACGACCTGCAAATCAGTAAGTTTGTTGGCATGATGTTATGTACATAAATAACACAACAGATGTTATTCATTAACCAGATGCATCAATCAGAAGTGCTTCCAGGAAAGATTATTTTTAACCTCCTGGTTCTCTTCACTCAGGCGATCATGGAGGCGACAGTGCGGAGAACAGCGAGGAGATGTTCCGATCCGGATTCCACTTGTGCGCAAAAGAGGTCCTCCACTATCTGGCCAGCCAAGAAAGCAGCAGGGACTTGACTCCTTCCCATGTCATCAGCCACATCCAAAAGGTAGCAGCCGAAGTCCTGCACCATCAGAGCAGCCTTCACCCGGAGGAGTCCATCCCTCAAGCTTCGGAGAAACAGAAGAAACCCGCCGGGGAGCCCCAGAGGGCGTCTGAGGGCTCAGCGAAGAACTGCGTACCCGTCATTCAAAGGACTTACCCCCATGTGACGGGGGAGCAGAGCGGCAGTGACACAGACACTGACAGCGGCTATGGGGGGGAACATGAAAAGCGTGACCCCAAAGCCCAGTGGTCAGAGAGCCACGCCAAGGAGGGGGGGCGCAAGCATGTCTCATCCGAGGCGACCTCTGGTGCCATAAAGCAGGAAGGCGACGAGCCACGTGCCAAGAAGTCGAGGTCAGACTCCTCAGAGGACGAGGGGCTCTCCGGTCACATGGCAGGAGGCCCCGGCGGCTACATGAGCTTCTCCCCCAACCAGCCCCCCTTTTGTCTCCCATTCTACCTCATCCCCCCTGCAGCGGCAGCGGCAGCGGCCTATCTGCCCATGCTGGAGAAGGGCTGGTACCCCGGGGGCATGCCCATTATGTACCCGGGCATGAGCGGTTCTCCGGGGGGGTTGACCCAAGAAATGTCCTCTCACGGGAGGGCAGGATCTCCGGTATCCTACCAGGACTCCCCCACTCTTCACAAAGCTTTAAAGCAGGTCTCCCACTTGAACTTGGAAACCAAAGACTGAACTGATCTGTGTTCCTGTTGGAATCTTACCCTCTGAATGTTGAAGGGGTTTAATGGTTGGCCAATTGAGAAAAAGGCCAACAAACGCACTGGTATCCCTTCAAACCCACAGCCGATGTTTGTCAGAACATTTACCCCAGAATCCGAATGGTCTCCAGGACTTTTAGGGGCAACGTGAAGACTCGTAGATCCCCCTGTAAACACTGTGAAGATGATCAGTTTAAAGACACGAGTGCGCACAATTTTTTTGTACGGTTCGTCTACTCCGCACTCGGTGTTGAATTTCCGAGGTAAACACAGAATGTAAGGCACAGAAAAGGCCCCGCAAGATTATTTGGACCTTCTTGTTTTTGCACAGACACCACTCTGTAATGAATGTAAAAGATTGAACAAAAAGCCCCATGTAGATGCTGCTTGAATTATCGTAGAGGATCTACCTTCAGTGTTTGTCGCTCCTGTAACTTGCTACAAACCACTGATTAGACTAGAATGTTACCAAAAAAAAAACCTTGTTGAGAGGCGTCACAAAAGACCCTTCAGATCCCTTGCAGCTAAATGAACAGTTGGCGGTGTTCAGAGAATTCAGGGTGTTCACTGAACGAGGTGTGTCACTCATGACAAGTGATGTGGCTATGCACGCTTTTACGATTTCATTTGTGTCTCATGACTATTTGTGCATCTAGATAAAGTTCCTGTGAAGTGATGTCTTGTTTAATTATGTTTGTTTATACTACTCACACATCTCTATTTTTGATACATGACCCACTGAGTGTATTCGTATCGCCACCAGAGGATGGTTGAGGTAGAAATGTTGCTGTATGCCAAGAGAACGTGTACAGTATATCGCGTTGTGCTTAACCCGGATTTTTTGCATCTTACCCACAAATTCCCGGTCAAGTTAAGGCCTGATCTTTAGCTCAAGCTGTTGCCTTTGTGTGACGCAGACACGACGACAGCAGGCGTTCAAATGTATCTTTGCTTTAAATGTTGTGTCTGTGGCAGAGAGAGTGAATGTAACGCTCAAACAAAAATAATAGTTTTGTATAGAAAGAGGTACTTGGGATTTTTATTTTGACATGTAACAAAAGGATGTTTTGTTGTACATATTTTGTATATAAAGTATTATTGATATATATATAAAAATATTAATAAAGCTTTTTTTCTCCCTGAGGAATTTGTGTTTCACTGCCTGCTGCGGAAACGTGTTGCAACCAGACAACATGACAGCTCGTCATAATAACACATACTGTACTTACATAACACTTGCATAACCCATAAAGCAGCGCGGCCTCTGTAAATCAATAGCATGGCTTCGATTACGGCTGTAAATCATTCTGAATAAATATTTGTATGGGTGTTATTACATATTTTACATAACTATTTTACTGTCTTAAGTGCAATTTTTATCTAATCACAGTTCGTTTTAGTGATATTTAGCTTACTAAAAACTCAAATCAAAATCAACTGTATTGGTTTCAGAACTGGAGATTTCGTGTAAAAATCTACAATTTCTCTGAATGTGAATTGAGTGGTTTAGTCACTTCTCTCACATACCGTTTTTATAGTGTTCATACAATATGGCAGCTATTGTAACACTAGTAAAAGAGTGCTGAGTAGGAGCAAAACATGTGTCTGGCAACTTGACACCAAACTGGATGGAAATGGTATTTGAGGTTTTAGACTAAATGTATTTGATCTACTTTCATTTTTAATAATATGGAATTCCCGTCTCTACCAGCTTCAGCTGCTTCTGTTGGCTACTGTTTCCTTCTGTAGTTTTAAAAATGATAAATAACTATATCATATGCTCACCACCTTCCTCTCTGGGAAAGGTGGAAATGACTCTTTTCCTTTTCTTGTAATCACAACAGTGTTTTGGAATCTGCTCCACGGATCAGTGAAATATTTTCAGCACAGTACAGAGATGTTCTCTTCAAAGGCCTGCTCATGTGCTCAACAATGCAGTAGCAGCGCCATCTAGTGGCAGGTGTGCTTCTTACTGCAGTGGCTACATTATTCACACGGTATAAATCTCTGATAGACAACATCGTGGAGCCTTTAGGAACCCCAATTTAAAGTATATCAGTAAAAAGTAGAAGTATATAACTGCATGTCTATGTTGCTTTTTGTTTTATCCTGTGTATTAGGAAGTATTAAAAGACGCTCTTATCAATATGTGTATGACTTATTTGTGCCCAAAGAACATATATAGTATAATAAGTAAAAATGCAACAAAATGTTTTCTGATTGGTGTTTAGTCTTGAATTCTGTTAAAAAATGTTGGGCAAGTATCTAACAGTTTAGTCTTTAGAGCACATTTTGAAAAACATAGAGAAAAGAACTCACATTGTGTTCATGAGATGTAATTTATGACATCCTGTTTTTACACTCCGTGGACTTTCTGATATTCAGCCATTTTCTTATCATACTTTGTTCTTGGGGTACATACAGTATGAGTCGGGTTTTTTCTCCTAAAATATAATGAATTATAGAAAAAAAGCCAAATGTTCCCAAAAATAGTTTGATTATTAAAACTAACTTTCAAATGTATTAACACATTTTGACTTTCTTCGGATTTGTGCTTCGACAAAAATAGATAACACATCCAACAATTCAATTAAAAATGTCAGTTCCTTTCACAAATGGGTTGACAAGTCATGCAACCTTAAAACTAATTCTCTAAACATTGAGCAAAAATATCTAGCAATCAGAGTCTTGCCACCCGAAGAAGCTGTCAATGCAGAGTCCGTGGACTGCGTCTGGCAAATATTAAAAGACAATAAGAGGGGATTACCGATCCCCCACTGAACGTGAAACCTCTGGGTTCTGCTGAGTTCGTTCTTAGCAGCAAACTTCAAAAAGACAACTTTAGCAACAATTTAACAGACTGGAGCTTAAGAAGTAAGTCAAATGATATTTCGGGGAAGGAAAATGTGGATAAACATTCAGCAATTATAACAAGTCCTTGTTTCAATTGCTGAAGTAAGATAACCCTAATGCTGATGTTAGCTTTATCACCCAGATGTTTAAATGAACAACCCATAGTATGAGCAAAACATGACACTGTTGTGTTTACAGCTTGTTTCTGCTGCCCCCTAGTGGCCAAAATAAATTGGGTGTGAGTTTATAATCCCACAGGAGCATA